>NC_056726.1:1174606527-1174906527 GCF_019279795.1 Protopterus annectens | reverse complement strand
GTATCTAATCACCCAGTTTGGGTTACCTGGGATAGCTCTGTTGAAAGTTGGGTATAAACTAATCAACCTGCAACCAAACATTGCTACACTCACTGTAGGTTCACTGACAGGGCAAAGATTGGAAGTGGGTGACATGATGGTAAGCAGGAGGCTGTATATCCTATGTATTCATGAGACAAGAAGGAAGGGTTTGGAAAGTGGAGGACAGACTAGAAGTGATGTGGTGATGTGAAAGAGTCTTCATAAGACAATTAGGGGTGCCATCAATGGCAATCAGACTCTGGTATAAGGATAAGGCACTATTCATAATCTCATCCTATGTCCCACAGTAGATGATAGTGAAGAAATGACAACAGTCACAGGACCTACTAGATAAAGTAGGTGTTGATAATGGGTGTCCTGAATGCACATATTGGGACAAACAGACAGAACAGGATATGAGGACTGCCTTGGTCACCTGGGTGGAGCTACAGGAATAAAGAAGGAGAGACACTCTAGCCTTCTGTCTGGCAAATGGCTCAATGGTGGACAGCACTTGGTCTAGCAAGAGAGATAGTCACAGGATCATATATAATAATGGTCAGCAATCAACTCAGGTAGATTTCCTTGTAAAGAAGAATTGGTGATTGCAAAGTCATCCCCAGTGAAAAAGTTGGCCCACAACATAAGCCGCTAGTGGTCACAATTAGCTGCAAACAGTATTCAGAGAAGGCTCTAAGGTCATCAGAGACTAGCCTGAAGGCCTGGAATTTGACTGGAGAGGAACCACACAAGTTCAAGGATTTATTCAGGGCTCTATAACCTCAGAAAATATGTGGAGTTGTAGAAGAATGTCAGCACCTCAAAACAGCATGTGTGAGGACTACAGAACAGGCATGTGGCTATCAAGTTGTAAAAGAAAGACAGAAAGATAAAAAAGATTTGTAAGGCTTGCAAGCAATAACCTGCTCACTGGCCTACAGAAAATCAGTGGCAGATGGAAGGAGTATTTTCAGCAGCAACTGAATGAAAAAACCCCCACAAAAGCTGTACTGCCCCAGACACAGCCTACAGTGAAAGAAGAGGAGGAATCCACACTAGAAGTAAGAACAGCACTAAGGAAAATGAAGTGAGAGAAACTGCTGGCTCAGCAGATAAGATCAATATATTGAGTAAGACAGGGCAGAAATGGCTCCTGAGGGTACTCACAGCAGCATGGAGAGAAAGGCGGATCCCAGATGACTGGAGAATGAGCATACTAGTGCTGATATACAAAAACAAAGGGGACATCCACAACTGTGGGCAATACTGAGGTATCCTACTCCTCTCACACTGCATAAAAGTTCTGGATAGGGTGACTGTTAAAAGAATACATTGAGTAATAGAAAGTAAGATGGGAGATGAGCAGTTTAGATTCAGATCTGTCCCGGGCTGCATCCTACATGAACTCCAAGAAGAGCTAAACCCAAACATAAAACTACTGTTCAATCTCAGCCTTACTACAGGATATGTACCCAAAGAGTGGCGTACAGCAACAGTGGTCCCTCTCCACAAGGATGGTGCCTCAATGGACCCTGGAAACTATCGCCCCATAAGCCTGACTAGCTTGGTCTGCAAAGCTATGGAAAGGATCATCATGGACCTCATAAATAAAGATATTGGGGACCTACAGACACTGGATCTTACCCAGTTCGGCTTTGTTAAGGGCAGATCCTGCCTCTTAAACCTGGTCGACTTCTTTGAAACCATCACCAAGGCCAGTGACGAAGGGAAGGTGGTCCACACAGCCTACCTGGACCTCGCAAATGCCTTTGATACAATACCTCACTAGGGCATTATAGATAAGCTCACCAGCTTAAATATAAACCCCTGTGTCACTAGATGGGTTGCAAACTGGCTCAAGGACAGAATCCACATGGTTAGAATTGCTGGAGCCATGTCAGACTCCAAACCAGTTACAAGTGGCATCCCACAAGGATCAGTCCTGGGACCTCTCTTGTTCGGTATATATTTCTCAGAGGTATAGGCCAACACGGAAGGACTGTGGCTGACCAAGTTTGCAGATGACTGCAAACTGGGCACCATAATTGACTCTCCAGCTGACACAAGCATTCTCCAAAAGGGCCTCATAGAAACAGACAACTGGTGCCAGAGCCATGGCCTCAAGCTAAACACCAAAAAGTGTATAGTCATCCCCTTTGGCAAAAACAAAGTGCCCACAAATTACCACATAGGTGGTAATCCATTAAGTACAGAAGAAGTAATTAGGGACCTGGAGACCCAAGTTGATAGCAATCTCTCATTTGACAACCACGTGGCCAAAGTGGTTAGAAAAACATTTTATATAGCCCACCTAATCATGAACTGATTCACATCTAGATCAGGGGAGGTCATCGTGCCTCTTTACTCATCCCTCATCAGGCCCATAATCGAGTACAATGCCCCTTTTGGGATGTACCTTACCAAACACCTGCAGCAACTGGAAAGACCCCAAAAGTACCTCACCAAGAGGATCAAAGGGCTCAAACAGATACCATATGCTGCCCGGTTAAAGAAACTCCAGCTCTACTCAGTGGCATACCACCTGCTCAGAGGCGATCTGTGCCTGACTTATAAAGCCATGTCCAACCCGGAATTAAGGGACATGCTGCACCTCAAAAAAATCCAAATCCCATTGAGCTACGCGCTCGAGAGACTTGAACCTCAGCACTGAAATAAATAGGACATGCTGGAGGGACAGATTCATAACCCAGAGGCTCCCTTCACTCTGGAATAAAACCCCAGTCCAGGTTAGGCAGAGTCCCTCATTGACTCTCTTCAAGAGGAATCTTGATGAGTGGACGGGAGAGCGTAGGTTTACCCCGGGTATCACTTCTGTGTCACTGTTAGACAGAGGCACAGTATACTAACCTCGAAAAAGGGCATAGCAAAATTAATTTAAAATGGGTGGCGAAAGCCAAACATACTCTGGCTAGGCTTATAAATGCCCTAGGGCAGATAGCCTAGTATGAACCTATGAACCTATGAACCTATGGATGCAAGACATCCAAGCCAGTGTATGCAGTGAGACAAATAGACGAGAAGAAGCTAAAGAAGAGGAAAGAGTCAACCTGGTCATTCCTAGACTTGGAGAAAGCATATGACAAGGTCCCAAGAAACTGACTTGGGCAGTTTTGCAATGGTCCAAAGTCCCAGAAACATTGGTAGAATGAGTGCAGCCTATGTACAATGACCCAGTGACTCAATTATGAACAGTGTTCGGTCTCACAGAGGGATTCCCAGAGGGTGTGGGTATGCACCATGGTTCAATTCTGAGCCCACTACTGTTCATGCTGTTGAGGGACTATATCAGCTAACAGGTTGGAAGGGACAGATCAACAAAGTTGCTGTATGCAGACGATGTGGCATTACAAGCAGACTGAGAAAGAACTTCAGCAAGGAATGGAATGCAAAACTGAATGCGCATGGGATGCAACTGAAAGACAGTTATAATGGCAGCAAATGGGAGATGTTAGAAGAAGATGAGAATTGATATAGAATGGAAAATAGTGGAATGGGTTAACAGCTTCTAGTATCAGGGAGGGGCGGTTGAGGAGAAGGGAAGTCTGAATGAGTAGGTCAAACCTAGAATCAGAGTGGCTGCAGTCAACTGGTGCAGAGTGATGGCATATGATAGAATAATGCCAAAGAATCTGAAAAGTATAGTATACAAAACAGTGGTGTAACCAGTACTTCTGTATGGTATGGAAACCTGGGTAGCAAAAGCAAAGCAGTTAAGGAAGCTGGAGGAGACAGAGATGAAGTGCCTGAGATGGATGGCAGGATGCACACTATGGGACAGAGAAGAAATGAGGACATAGGAACAGAAGCCAAAATAGCTCCAATTGCACAGTCAAAGAGAAAAAATTACTATGGTTCAGGCACACGTGCAGAAAAGCAGAAGATAATCTAGTGAAGAAGATTTGGGACAGACAGGAAGAAGGCAAGAGGAAAGGAGGGCATCTGGCAAAGAGATGGATGGATTGTGAGAGAAGACTTGCGATAGTCAGGCATTACTGTTAAAGAAGATAGAAGAGTGGCATTGAATTAAGAGAGATAGTAGCAGGTAGAGTCTTACAAACAATGAAAAATAAAAGGCAGCTGTTGCAAGACAAAAGTGACGCTTGGTAGATGGTAAATCCTTTATAAGCAGAAAACTCCAAATCCAGAAAAAATACAGACAATGTTCATCCAAGATAAAGCAGTGCAAGCAAACACAGCAGTATTAAGCACTTTCATCTGGTAGATGACTTCCTCAGAATACAAAAACACTGCAATTAGCACCTGTTTAAATACATTGCTTACCCAATCACAAATAACTGACATCATTTCCCCCATTAACAAGGCTGCAAATACTTAATACAAGCCAAATATAAAACAATAATACATGTAAAAAGTTTAAAACATCCCTAAACAGTGTATATAACTAAATAAAAAACATAGATTTTAATTTCAATAGAGAAGATAAAGAAATTCTATCATTTAACCCAGGAGCATGATAGGCATCAAGCCTAATTTGCCATTTGAGTTCTACAAACTCCAAATACTCATTCAAGGGCCCCCACGAGGTCCCAGATCTACCTGTTCCAATATAAAGAACAGGAAGGAATGGGTAGGTTCACTAACCAAATGTTTATATAATGCATTCTTTTCATTTTTATTCCTGATATCATATAAATGTTGATAAATCCTTAACCTTAGGGCATTCTTAGTTTTACCTACATAGAAACTTGCACAGACTCTACACAAGGCCAAATACACAACCCCTTTAGTGTAACAGTACATCCTTTTTGAACTGGAAATATATCCAAAATTTCTGAGCTTGATTTCTTCTCTGTCCATAACATAAGGGCATTAGGCACACCTCCCACACTTAAAAGTACCACCATTGTGAGTGTCAAATTTTTGCTTTTCAAACAATCCTTTAAGGAAAGTGTCTCTTTTGTAAACCACTTGCGGTTCAATACCAAATTTCCCTGATAATTCAGGGTCAACATCAAATATTTTCCAATATTTGGAAATAATGTTTTTAATGTCATAAAAATTGGATGTATAAGTAAGAGTAAGCACCCGTCCAAAATTTAAAGGTTTACAGTCATTATGACTTTTGGTGGACACCTGCCCTAGTAGTGCAAGAAAATGACCATTCATTCTTTTAGTCTTAACTTCATTAAAAATATCTATGACAAAGGTTTCAGGGTACCCCCTCTTACAAAACATGTTTTTTAATATTTCACATTCACTAAGAAAATCTGCAAAATCAGAAACCATTCTGGCCAGTCTTACATATTGGCCCTTAACTAGGGCTTTTTTCTGGTGCAATGGGTGTGCGCTTGTATAATGCAATAGTGAATTTGAATAGGTAGGTTTCCTATATAGTTGTGAAACAAAACAATTGTGTTCAAAGTCTTTCTTGATGGTAACATCTAAGTAATTAATCAGTTCTACTTTGCTATTCATAGTAAACTTAAGAAAACTTGTAGTTCCATTAATATAGGTGAAGAACCTCTTCAGGTCGTCCTCACTATCTTTCCAGAACAGGACTATATCATCTAGGTATCGCCCATACAATACCCATGAAGTCCTAAATTCCGAGTTGGTAACAAACAGGTCCTCCCATTGTGCCAAGACAATGTTGGCAAACACTGGAGCACAGCATGCACCCATTGCAACACCCTGTTTTTGCTTAAAAAGATGCCCTTCAAAGGTCACAAAATTATTCTCTAATATTATTTCCATACATGTTCGTAAAGTCAGAATGGTGTTATGATTAAGTGTTCAATTGGCACATAAATAGTCATAATACCATTCAATGCCAATTTGATGTGGAATAACTGAAAAGAGATCACAAACATCAATAGTGACTAATATGTTACTATCAAAAAACATGTCCTGTTTAACTTTAGTAAGAAAGTCCCATGAGTCCCTAATCACAAGACTACGTGAATCTAGAATGTTTTTCATCATATTGTCAATGAACTCAGCAATACTATAAGTTTTTGAGGCTTTTGCGTCCACAATTGGTCTTAATGGTGGGTTTTCTAAGGATTTGTGAATTTTTGGTATGCCAAAAATTGTGGGTATTTTTGGATGGCTTATTAGCATATAATTATAGGTTTCTAAGGTAATTTGCCCATTTAATAATAGCTGTTCCAATTCCAGGTCAATATTACAATATGCTATATTAATCTCATTTCTTGACACCTCAAGATAGACATCACTATACAAAAGTTCCATCATCTTGCTATTATAATCAACCACATTCATAATTACCATGCCCCCACCTTTATCAGGTTTCATTATTCTTATGTCACGATGCTCTAAAATGTCACTTAGAAGTTTTCTCTCATCACAGTCCAAGTTAGCTTGACCAGGTTTTTTATACTTGTTCACTAATAAGTTCCTGATATCAGCTTCACATAGATTCTCAAACAGCTGTACTAGGGGGTGTGATGGTAGTAAAAAAATACTAGGCCTACGTGTATCCAAATGGCCAGTACTAGTATTATTATCGTGAAAATGTAAGGCCAAATTAAGTTTTCTTGTAAATAATTTAAGTTGTAAAATAGAGTCAGTAAGCATCCCTTCCTTAATAGGAACAAAATTAAAGCCCTTTGATAATAACTCGGCCCACCTGGTGTCAACTCTGACCTGGCTGTAGTTATAAATGTTAAAATCACAGTTATTGTTGCTAATAACATTAAGTACCAGGCCACTATTATTATCGTTGTCAAAATTGTTGTCGGGGTTTATCTCCTGTATGAACCCCATCTCCCCCTCCAGGAACCCATCCCAGGGTTGTTGCCATTCCTGTAGTAATCCTGCCTCCCTGTCTCTGGTTCTGTAACCTCTCCAACCTCCGGAAAGGAGGTTGCTCTAAAGGGGAAACATTTCCACTATTGCTTTGTGCATGCTCTTCAATTTCATTATCCTCAGTACAAGAGATGTTATTAACAGAAAAACTTTGTTGTCCCCTCGGTGGATCTGGATATGCTCTACCATTCTCATAGTCCACCTTATCCCTTAATAATTTCCTTTCCTTCCTAGTCTTTAATTCAGTTAGTTCAGTGTCAACATGATTAAACACAGCATTAAAGTTATTACATTTCATTTCAAACAACAAGTCATTTTTAATGCTTAAATCTAAAGTATTAATCTCCCTTAATAACAATGACATTTACGGTTGTTATCAGATATCAAAATTTGAAGCAATTCACACCCTTGCCTGTTAAAAAATTGTAAAAGTTCTTTATGAAGGTGTGAGTCCTTTTCCAGTCCAGTGGGAAATTTCCATGAACGGAGCCCCTTAGGCACCTGCTCTCTTTTAGTACACTCAGTTAAATATTCATTTTCCAGTTGCAATTTTTTATATTTCAGAAGTAGCCCTCTAAAACTGGAAATTTGTTGATCCAATGTACCTGGGTTAACATGATTATTACTAGAGTTAGAAACTCGATTAAAACCAATTTCGGTTTTAAGCCATTGCTCAACCGATACATTAAAAGTCACTTCCTGCCTATCGACAGAAACGTTCTGAGCCTGTGTGTTACAGCTAAAACCATTGGTGTTACCACGAACTAAGTCAGCTTCCTGGTTGCTGTGAAAGCCCGTTCTTTGGCCTGATGTAATAAGCAAATCACTAGTCTCAGAGCCCTGTGAATTAGTAATGTCATTCAACCCTAAATAAAGAGGGTTAGACATTAATTTGTCCACTTTTTTAGATAAATCTGAAACTGTTGCAGTTAGAGTGGATACAGATCTAAGTAGAGTCTGCAGTTCTGCATCGCCAGTGTCATGCATCTGCTTGCCTCCATCCATGACAACAAACAAGGAAAACAGTCTTACAAACAATGAAAAATAAAAGGCAGCTGTTGCAAGACAAAAGCAACGCTTGGTAGATGGTAAATCCTTTATAAGCAGAAAACTCCAAATCCAGAAAAAATACAGACAATGTTCATCCAAGATAAAGCAGTGCAAGCAAACACAGCAGTATTAAGCGCTTTCGTCTGGTAGATGACTTCCTCAGAATACAAAAATACTGCAATTAGCACCTGTTTAAATACATTGCTTACCCAATCACAAATAACTGACATCATTTCCCCCATTAACAAGGCTGCAAATACTTAATACAAGCCAAATATAAAACAATCTTCTTCTTCTTCTTTCGGCTTTTTCCCGGTTAGGGGTCGCCACAGCGGATCACCTTGTCCGCACATTGAATGGCAGTGGAGTTTTACGGTGTCGAGTTGCCAGCCCGGCGCCCAACCTTCCACAGAAGGCACACTCACACGCACACCTAGGGCCAATTTAGAGTGTCCAATCCACCTGCAGCATGTCTTTGGGATGTGGGAGGAAACCGGAGCACCCGGAGGAAACCCACGCGACCACAGGGAGGACATGCAGACTCCGGACAGAAGGCACCCCAGCCGAGGATCGAACCGGAGAACCTCTTGCTGTGAGGCGGCAATGCTAACCACTGCACCACCGTGGCCGCCCCTACAAGCCAAATATAAAACAATAATACATGTAAAAAGGTTAAAACATCCCTAAACAGTGTATATAACTAAATAAAAAACATATATTTTAATTTCAATAGAGAAGATAAAGAAATTCTATGATTTAACCCAGGAGCATGATAGGCATCAAGCCTAATTTGCCATTTGAGTTCTACAAACTCCAAATACTCATTCAAGGGTCCCCTACGAGGTCCCAGATCTACCTGTTCCAAAATAAAGAACAGGAAGGAATGAGTAGGTTCACTAACCAAATGTTTATATAGTGCATTCTTTTCATTTTTATTCCTGATATCATACAAATGTTGATAAATCCTTAACCTTAGGGCATTCTTAGTTTTACCTACATAGAAACTTGCACAGAATCTACACAAGGCCAAATACACAACCCCTTTAGTGTAACAGTACATCCTTTTTGAACTGGAAATATATCCAAAATTTTTGAGCTTGATTTTTTCTCTGTCCATAACATAAGGGCATTGGACACACCTCCCACACTTAAAAGTACCACCATTGTGAGTGTCAAATTTTTGATTTTCAAACAATCCTTTAAGGGAAGTGTCTCTTTTGTAAACCACTTGCGGTTCAATACCAAATTTCCCTGATAATTCAGGGTCAACATCAAATATTTTCCAATATTTGGAAATAATGTTTTTAATGTCATAAAAATTGGATGTATAAGTAAGAGTAAGCACCCGTCCAAAATTTAAAGGTTTACAGTCATTATGACTTTTGGTGGACACCTGCCCTAGTAGTGCAAGAAAATGACCATTCATTCTTTTAGTCTTAACTTCATTAAAACTATCTATGACAAAGGTTTCAGGGTACCCCCTCTTGCAAAACATGTTTTTTAATATTTCACATTCACTAAGAAAATCCGCAAATTCAGATACCATTCTGGCCAGTCTTACATATTGGCCCTTAACTAACTAACCCTTAAATATAATGACTGTAAAACTTTTGAATTTTGGACGGGTGCTTACTCTTACTTATACATCCAATTTTTATGACATTGAAAACATTATTAACAAATATTGGAAAATATTTGATGTTGACCCTGAATTATCAGGGAAATTTGGTATTGAACCGCAAGTGGTTTACAAAAGAGACACTTCGCTTATAGGATTGTTTGAAAAGCAAAAATTTGACACCCACAATGGTGGTACTTTTAAGTGTGGGAGGTGTGCCCAATGCCCTTATGTTATGGACAGAGAAAAAATCAAGCTCAAAAATTTTGGATATATTTCCAGTTCAAAAAGGATGTACTGTTACACTAAAGGGGTTGTGTATTTGGCCTTGTGTAGATTCTGTGCAAGTTTCTATGTAGGTAAAACTAAGAATGCCCTAAGGTTAAGGATTTATCAACATTTATATGATATCAGGAATAAAAATGAAAAGAATGCACTATATAAACATTTGGTTAGTGAACCTACCCATTCCTTCCTGTTCTTTATTTTGGAACAGGTAGATCTGGGACCTCGTGGGGGACCCTTGAATGAGTATTTGGAGTTTGTAGAACTCAAATGTCAAATTAGGCTTGATGCCTATCATGCTCCTGGGTTAAATGATAGAATTTCTTTATCTTCTCTATTGAAATTAAAATCTATGTTTTTTATTTAGTTATATACACTGTTTAGGGATGTTTTAAACTTTTTACATGTATTATTGTTTTATATTTGGCTTGTATTAAGTATTTGCAGCTTTGTTAATGGGGGAAATGATGTCAGTTATTTGTGATTGGGTAAGCAATGTATTTAAACAGGTGCTAATTGCAGTATTTTTGTATTCTGAGGAAGTCATCTACCAGACAAGCTTAATACTGCTGTGTTTGCTTGCACTGCTTTATCTTGGATGAACATTGTCTGTATTTTTTCTGGATTTGGAGTTTTCTGCTTATAAAGGATTTACCATCTACCATGCGTCACTTTTGTCTTGCAACAGCTGCCTTTTATTTTTCAGAGATAGTAGCAGCTGACATGACACCCTGACCCCATGTAGAAAATGGGTAAAAGGACATTGATAATGATGATGATGATGAGGATGATGAATAAAACAAAACAAAATTATTGTGAATGCAAAAAAATGGGTGTTCTGCTTATCAGCAAATGACAACTGGCCATTTATTTAATAGCTGAGTTGTAATGGCCAACATGGTTTTGTCCATGAAATACAAATCAATGAAATGAACTGCATGAACAGGAGGAGAAGGTTCCATTAACACTGAATAGGTGGAAGGCTGAGGATATATGTGAAGAGTAGACTGTGTAACTGACTGGGAGGCATGAGGTAAAAAGAATAAAAAAAAACAGTGTAAGATACAGTGGTGAGGTCTGCAGTGGGAGTGACAGATGCGTTTAAGGTGGAGGTGGGATTACATCAAGGATCACCTCTGAGCCCTTTCTCATTTGCACTGGTGATGGACATGTTGACAGACGGGATCAGACAGGAATCCCCGTGGACTATGATGTTTGCAGATGACATTGTAATATGTAGTGAGAGTAGGGAACAGGTTGAGGAGATCCTGGAGAGGTGGAGATATGCTCTAGAGAGGAGAGGAATGAAGGTCAGCCAGGCTAAGACAGAATATATGTGCATGAATGAAAGGGAGGATAGAGGAATGGTGAGGATGCAGGGAGTAGAGTTGGCGAAGGTGGATGAGTTTAAATACTTGGGATCAACAGTTCAGAGTAATGGCGAGTGTGGAAGAAAGGTGAAGAAGAGAGTACAGGCAGGGTGGAGTGGGTGGAGAAGAGTGTCAGGAGTGATTTGTGACAGACGAGTACCAGTAAGAGTAAAAGGGAAGGTCTACAAAAGGGTAGTGAGACCAGCTATGTTATATGGGTTGGAGACAGTGGCATTGACAAAAAGGCAGGAGTCAGAGCTGGATGTGGCAGAGTTAAAGATGTTAAGATTTGCACTGGGTGTGATGAGGGTAGACAGGATTAGGAATAAGTATATTAGAGGGTCAACCCAGGTTGGACAGTTTGGAGACAAAGCCAGAGAGACGAGATTGTGTTGGTTTGGACATGTGCTGAGGAGGAATGTTGGGTATATTGGGAAAAGGATGCTAAGGATGGAGCTGCCAGGTAACAGGAAAAGAGGAAGGCCTAAGATAAGTTTATGGATGTGGTGAGAGAGGACATGCAGGTGATTGGTGTGACAGAGCAAGATGCAGAGGACAGGAAGAAATGGAAACAGGTGATCTGCTGTGGTGACCCCTAACCGGGAAAACTCGAAAGAAGAAGAAGTGTAAGATACAGTACTGAGCCACCATGGGAATTTTTTTTTCAAGCAGGGGAGGGCTGTGCAAGGTGCTCTAGACAGGCATTCCAGTGACCTCTGTGTTGAGATATCAATCACCCTACCATTCAACTATTGTTATCTGTAACTCTTTCTTTTCTGCTTGTATAATTTGTGGTATTTCAGTAGTACAGAGACATAATGTTCATGAATGGTAATGCACTGGAACCAGGTTTGGTTCCTCATCATCCTGTCTGCCTTTGAGCAAATTGATTTATATATCTATTGCTCTTGACTACAGGAGATAGAGGGGCAGTGATAGTGTATTTATTCCTTGAGGCCTGTTATTAGTTCAGTAAATAAATAAATACTTTTTGCGATCCTATATGTCTTGTGCCATTGCACAGAATTCTGCAGCAAAGTCATTCAGAGGTATGCAGCTATGTGGCAGGGAATACAACTCTCAGCATCTTTGATGAAGACTTCTTTTCAATAACAAAATTAGTTGGGGGACACAGGGACAATTTGTAAATATTAATTATATTAATATCAAAAGTTAATAGAGCAACAGATTTTCATTTTATGAATAATAAGAAGTATGAGATATTGAGGACGCATGCCATTATTGATTGGTTTTAATCCTCAGTGATTGCCAAGATAATCAGGGGTTGACTCAGGAAAAGGAAAAATATATATGAGGCAAACTCTTAGGTTCATAGGTTCATAGGCTGGTACTAGGCTATCGGCCCTATGGCCTATGCAAGCCTTACCATAACAATTCCCTGGATATTTCTTCCCACAATATTTACTTCTCTGGACCCCTGTCTAGCAGGGTGACTGACATGATCCCGGGGTGAATTTCCTATCTCCCATCCAATCATCAAGGTTCCTTTTGAAGAGGGCCAATGAGGCACTCTGCTTGACATGTATGGGCAGTCTATTCCAGAGTATGGGGAGTCTCTGGGTCAGGAACCTATCCCTCCAGCATGTTTTGTTCATTGTGATGACAAGGTTTAGATCCCTGGAGCGTGTGGCTCTGAGGGATTGGGATTTCTTTAAGTGGAGCATGTCCAACAGCTCAAGGTTTGACATGGCCTTTTATGTTAAGCAGAGATCACCTCTAAGTAGACAATATGCCACAGAGTGTAGCTGGAGTTTTTTTAGACGGTCGGCATATGGCATCTGCTTTAGGCCTGTGATTCTTTTAGTGAGGTATTTCTATGGCCTTTCCAGCTGTTGCAGATATCTTGTGAGGTACATACCAAATGGGGCATTATACTCTATAATGGGTCTAATGAGGGATGAGTACAGTGGGACAATGACCTCCTTTTTTCTGGATGAAAAGCCCTTAGTGATGAGGTGTGCCACAGAGAAGGATTTCCTGACTGTTGTGGAGATGTGGTTATCGAAAGTGAGACCACTGTCCACCAGTGTCCCTAAGTCTCTCATCACACTTTCGATGTTTAGTGTTCTGCCACCTATGTGGTAATTCATGGGTACATGTTTTTTTTCCAAAGAGGATAACTATACATTTCTTGGCATTAAGCTTGAGCCCATGGCTCTGGCACCAAGCATCTGTTTCTGTAAGGCCCTTTTGTAGAATATCCACATCATTTGGGGATTCAGTAATGGCTCCCAGTTTTCAGTCATCTGCGAACTTTGTTAGCCAGAGTCCCTTAGTGTTGGCCTGTACTTCAGAGAAGTAGATGCCAAACAAGAGTGGTCCCAGGACTAAACCCTGAGGTACTCCACTTGTCACTTGCCTGGAGCTGGATTTGGAGTTGGCTACTTTTACAGTCTGGGTTCTGTCAGTAAGCCATGTTCTACAAGATTCTGGACAAAGCAGAAGCATGTTTTACTGTACTGCCATCCTACAAATATCAATAGCACAAGATAGCTGCAGTTCACCCCTCCTTCTGTTTGGGTGAGGGCATTCCTTAGTGCCTGCCTTAGTGCCTGCAGACCAGGGTCTATATTATATCCTCGAATGCTTAAAAAAGTGAACGCTGATTGATTGAACTTATTTTCATGAAACTGTAAAATATTGAAGCAGCAGAAACTCAATTTTTTTCCTAGGGAAAGAATTTGGTTGTCCGTTTCTGTTGCTTCGGTATTTTCAGTGTTATGGTGGAAAGTTACCGGTCAGATTCAGGTAAGTGTGCGATTGTGTGGATGTGAGTGTTAGGGTGATTTAGGTGGGTTAGGGTTAGGGCTCGGGTTAGGTGTGTGTGCGATTGAGTGGACATGAGGGTTAGGGTGGATTTAAGTGAGTTAGGGTTAGGCAGCGGGTGCGGTGAGTGTGCAATAGTGACGGACATTAGGGTTAGGGTTTGGGTTAAGGTAAGTGGGTAGTTAGTGGTGTGTGCATAGTTTAGTGTAGGGTTAGGTTTCAGATTTCAGGTGTATGTGTGTGGATTTCTGTTTGTTTGGTGTGCTTGTGTTGTGTGTATGTGTTTTGGATCAGCGATTTTTTTTCCCTGGGAAAAAAATCGCTGATTTAACAGTTCGAGATTGTAAGCTTTTGCTTAAATTAGGTCGATCAATCAGCATTCGCTTTTTTAAGTGTTCGATGATATAATATAGACCCGCAGACCAGGTGTCCTGGGTTTGAGTATGAACTTCCACTCAAGATGATGAATGAGCAAAGAGCCCAGAAACCTGTCATGAACATCTTTCAGGAGCAAGCAGTGTGCACCAGCAGGCCTAGGCTACACCCCTTATGGCACTGAACCTTTCAGAAAAATAAACTTCAGTACTTGTGTCCTGTGTTGAATGCAGACTTTGGTCTTCACCATTCGGTATCTGACTTGAGGAAATGTACTTCCGCATGTTGTACTGGAACCATAAAAAAGTTGATCTGCATGCAAATTTCTACAAAATGACTAGTATTTTATGTGCATTGGTCTTCAATTTAACTATTTGCAGAAAAACTATTCTACTGTGAATATCTTTTAGGGTTAATTCTTGTGCAAATGTCTTACATTCAGGGTGGATGGTTTGATATGGAGGACAGATGCAGAGGATGAGAGTTCTGTTCTGTGTCTGCAGGTATATCACCTTCCACCTCCTGAATATGTGTCGCAGATTCTTCCCTCCCTGTTGAAGTTACTGTTTGACCAGCCTGCTAAGTCTTAATTAAGGTTGCACCTAATCTCTCTAAGTAGCTTTTTTTTTCTATTCTTGCATTACCGTATTTATGCTCTACAGCAAATAACTTCTCATAGAATTCATTAAACATTTCTACTATTAGGATTTCTTCTTAAAACTTCTACTGTTTGGAGAGTTTTCTTGTTAATGTTTTGTTTGTGGATATTTTATGTTTTGATACCACCTTTTCTAGCTTTTGCTGACTTAGTCTTTTTGTTAAGAATTTCTGCATCCTCTCTGTATTTTCAAAGTAGCCCTGTCTTACTGCTAACCTTCTAATCATAGCAGCTCTGTCTAAATGCTCATTTATTCTTCTTTTTAACTGGTCTAGTACTTCTTTGTTATCTTAGTGGACAAATCTTATTTTTTTTTTGCAATTATTTTATCTGATTCTGCCCCTCTAGATATTGCTTATTTCCAGTATCATGTATTTCTTTAGATTTTAGGATTATAGGTTCATAGGTGTGCACTAGGCTAATGGCCCTGAAGCCTTTACAAGCCTACCCCATAGGTATATCCTGGCATCGTTCCACCCGACCTTAGTTCCCAGTGCCTCTGTCAAGTAGAGCCACTGGAGTGATCCCCGGGGTGAATTTTCGATTTCCCATCCACTCATTAAGATTTCTCTTGAAGAGGGCCAGTGATGTGCTCTATTTGACATGTATGGGAAGTCTATTCCATAGCATTGGCAGTCTCCTGGTTATGAACCTGTCCCTCCATCATGTTCTGTTGATTGTGGTAATGAGGTTGAGGCCTCTGGAGCGTGTGGTGTGAGGGATTGGGATTTCTTTAGATGTAGCATTTCTACCAGAGCCTGGTCAGACATGACTTTGTAAGTCAAGCAGAGATCGCCTCTAAGTAGGCGATATGAGACAGAGAATAGTTGGAGTTTTTTGAGCTTGTCCGTATAGGACAAGTGTTTAAGGCCTAGGATCCTCTTTGTGAGATACTTTTGTGACCTCTCCAGTTGTTGCAGGTGTCTAGTGAGGTACATGCCAAATAGGGAATTGTACTCAATGATTGGCCTAATGAGGGAAGAGTAGAGGGAGACAATGACCTCTTTTTTCCTGGATGCAAAACCCTAAGTAATGAGATGTGCTACGTAGGAGGACTTTCTGACCACAGTGGCAATGTGGTGGTCAAAAGAGAGGTTGCTGTCAACCTGTGTTCCCAGATCTCTTATAACGCCTTCTGTGTTCAGTGAACTACCATAGATGTGGTAATTGATGGGAACCAGGCTTTTCGCAAAGGGGATGACAACACATTTTTTGGCATTGAGCTTAAGGCCATGGCTCTGACACCAGTCATTGGTCTCAATGAGGCCTTTCTGTAGGATGTTAGCATCACTTGGGGAGTTAATAATAGCCCCCAACTTGCAATCATCTGCAAACTTTGTCAGCCAGAGTCCCTTCATGTTGGCCTGGAGTTCAGAGAAGTAGGTACCAAACAGGAGAAGATCTAGGACCGAACCCTGTGGGACTCCACTCGTGACTGGTCGGCAGTCTGACGTGGAATCAGCTACTTTCGCACTGTGAGTTCTAGCTGTGAGATGGTTTGCAACCCACTTAGTGATATAGGGGTTGATGCCTAGCTTAGTGAGTTTTTCTATGATTCCTGAGTGGGGAATGGTATCAAAGGCCTTGGCCCGATCAAGGTAGGCTGTTTGAACCACCTTGCCTTCATCCACAGCTCTGGTGACTTGACTCAAAGAAGTCAATCTTCCTTTTAATGTCCCTCTTCAGCCATTCCCAGGCCGTGGCATTATTCTCAATAGTCTTACTCATCTGCCTAAACAGACATACTAGTTTATATTTTGTCTAGTCCTTTAAAGGAACTTATTTTCAGGACAGATGTTGGGAAACACCATTGCTTACTTTTCTGGTTAAGTCCAGGTCCAGACAAATGTACAGTCTAAGCAGAGTGGATCTCAGACTATTGAATGAACGTTCAATAGTCCGAATCCACAATCACCGAGCACACTTTAACGAAAGCGCTTTCACTGAAAAAGCACTTTCCTTAAAGTGTGTTAAAAAAAAAAAAAAAAACAATAAAACTACTTTTATGCACTGTGCCCCCCACACCCCCCTACTTTAATATTCTCACTCCGAGATCACACTACAGTGAGGAAAAGGGAATATTCTCTTATCCGCACTATAGTACGATCTCCACAACAGGCATACTTATGCGAAAGTGCTTCTTTGGTGAAAAGCACTTTCGCTTAAGTATGCCCAGCCGATAGTGATTCGGTGATGTTGTCGTTCTGGGATCAGTACAGATCCCAGCAGAGTGATCTGAGAGGGTTAAAGACATTACTTCCGCCCCCCTCCAAACATACATATAGACATATTTCTGGTATATGGAAACTGGTCCAGACTTAATAGTAACAGTTATACTCCATCCACTAAATCAAACATCTTCATGTATGCTTTTAGACATCTACCTTCTTTTGTTATACATGTCTTCCTTAGCCTTCCTGAGATATCAGTTTTATTAGTAACCAAGTTCCAGGAAGTCAAAGTAGACTTGGCCACAAGCTGCTCCCTTGAAACAGATGACCCATGATGTGTGAAATAACAGCCACTGTAATGTATTTCCACATAGTGCATCCAGTTCCCACATCGACTGCCATAAAATTAAATAAGAAATAAATAGCTGTTTTATGAACTGGAAAAATTGAAGAACTGGGGAAAAATTCACACAACACATGTTCATCAGTATTGAACTTAGTTACAAAAATTACTATTTCTAAAAAAAAATAAAATAAATAAAAAAGGTAATGCTGTTTACAACAAAACAGTGTCCCAATATTGTCACTCCTTTTGCTTCCACTGCTGCTATTAACACTATAATAGTTGTCCAACACATTAAACTTCTAGTTTCTATATAGATGACAAACCAAGATTTGAACAATGCATCTAAGCAACCATAAAAAGCAAGATACTATGCCATCTCTACAGAACATATGTCAGAAACCTGTAGAATGACTGTCACCTCTGTTTACTTACTACCTACACTTCTGTATACATAGCAGCAATATTCTCAACTAAATAAATGAACAATGTTACAATGCAGTAGCCAAATTTGCTGTCAACTTACCTTACCAAACTCACTACTGTGAAGATCTAAAAATGCTAAACAGGATTTAAATACCAAACTGTCTTAAATACTCACAAGTACAAGTATCTCACAACATCATATATTAACCTTATAAATGCACATCCTTGAAATATCTGCTTCAAATATATGCTCCTAACAAAATATTTTCACTCAAATAGTAAAGTATTTCATCTACAATCAAAGTCCCATAATACAACTGCAGACTCTTGTACTCCAACTTTGTCTCTCACTTGAGGAAAAAAATCTTCCTTCCACTGAGATTCTGCAAACACACATCAATTTAAAAGCAAACTTTAACTTCATCTAAATATCATGGATCTGCAACTGCTTGTACAATTCAAAATAGTCACAATGACATCGGCTAGCAATTTTACCATAATAAATTCTCTCACAATAATGCCAGCAATCTACTACTTCTATTTGAAACTCTCTCATTCTTCAGTTGCTATCTCACCATACTACTAAATATACATTTCTTACCTTGCTGTATTCTCCCATTCCCCATTTATACAGTAACTTTGATATTGTCTTCTTCTTTTCGGCTGCTCCCATTAGGGGTCGCCACAGCAGATCACCTCTTTCCATTTCTTCCTGTCCTCTGCATCTTGCTCTGTCACACCAACCAGCTGCATGTCCTCTCTCACCACATCCATAAACCTTATCTTAGGCCTTCCTCTTTTCCTGTTACCTGGCAGCTTCATCCTTAGCATCTTTTTCCCAATATACTCTGCATCCCTCTTCAGCACATGTCCAAACCAACGTAATCTTGCCTCTCTGTCTTTGTCTCCAAACCTTCCAACCTGGGCTGACCCTCTAATATACTTATTCCTAATCCTGTCCATCCTCGTCACACCCAGTGCAAATCTTAACATCTTCAACTCTATCACGTCAAGCTCTGACTCCTACCTTTTTGTCAATGCCACTGTCTCCAACCCATATAACATAGCTGGTCTCACTACCCTCTTGTAGACCTTCCCTTTCACTCTTACTGGTACTCGTCTGTCACAAATCACTCCTGACACTCTTCTCCACCCACTCCATCCTGCCTGTACTCTCTTCTCCACTTCTCTTCCACACTCACCATTACTCTGAACTGTTGATCCCAAGTACTTAAACTCATTCACCTTCACCACCTCTACTCCCTGCATCCTCACCATTCCTCTATCCTCCCTCTCATTCACACATATATTCTGTCTTAGTCCTGCTGACCTTCATTCCTCTTCTCTCTAGAGCATATCTCCATCTCTCCAGGGTCTCCTCTACCTGTTCCCTACTCTCACTGCAGATCACAATGTCATCTGCAAACATCATAGTCCACGGGGACTCCTGTCTGATCTCGTCTGTCAACCTGTCCATCACCATTGCAAATAAGAAAGGGCTCAGAGCTGATCCTTGATGTAATCCCACCTCCACCTTAAACGCATCTGTCACTCCCACCGCAGACCTCACCGCTGTCACACTACCCTCGTACATATCCTGTACCACTCTTACATACTTCTCTGACACTCCCAACTTCCTCATACAATACCACAACTCCTCTCTAGGCACCCTGTCATATGCTTTTTCTAAATCCACAAAGACACAATGCAACTCCTTCTGACCTTCTCTGTACTTCTCCATCAACACTCTCAGAGCAAACATTGCATCTGTAGTGCTCTTTCCTGGCATGAAACCATACTGCTGATCACTAATCATCACCTCCCTCCTTAACCTAGCTTCCACTACTCTTTCCCATAACTTCATGCTGTGACTGATCAGTTTAATCGCTCTGTAGTTACTACAGCTCTGCACATCACCCTTATTCTTAAAAATTGGTACCAAAACACTTTTTCTCCATTCCTCAGGCATCCTCTCACTTTCCAAGATTTCATTAAACAATCTAGTTAAAAACTCCACTGCCATTTTACCTAAACACCTCCATGCTTCCACAGGTATGTCATCGGGACCAACAGCCTTTCCGTTCTTCATCCTCTTCATAGCTATCCTTACTTCTTCCTTGCTAATCCACTGCACTTCATGATTCAGTATCCACACATCATCCAACCTTCTCTCCCTCTCATTCTCTCCATTCATCAACCCCTCAAAGTACTCTTTCCATCTGCTTAACACACTCTCCTCGCTTGTGAGTACGTTTCCCTCATTATCCTTTATCACCCTTACCTGCTGCACATCTTTACTAGCTCGGTCCCTCTGTCTAGCCAATCGGTACAGGTCCTTTTCTCCCTCCTTAGTGTCCAACCTTTTATACAACTCTTCATACACCTTATCCTTAGCCTTCACCACCTCTCTCTTTGCCATGCAACTCATCTCCTTATACTCTTGTCTACTTTCTTCATCTCTTTGACAATCCCACTTCTTCTTCGCCAACCTCTTTCTCTGTATACTCTCCTATACTTCTTCATTCCACCACCAGGTCTCATTGTCCTCCTTCCTCTTTCCAGATGTCACACCAAGCACCTTTCTAGCCATCTCTCTTACTAGCTCTTCTGTAGTTACCCAGCTATTCGGTAACTCTTTGCTGCCACCCAGTGCCTGTCTTAACTCTTCCCTGAACATCACCTCACAATTACCCTTTTTCAATTTCCACCATTTGATCCTTGGTGCTGCCCTCACCTATGCTGCCTAACTACACTTTCCCCTGTCCCCACTTTACAGTCTCCAATCTCCTTCAGATTGGCCCTTCTACATAAGATATAATCCACCTGTGTGCATCTTCCACCACTCTTGTATGTCACCCTATACTTTGATATTGGCTACTTTGCTTTTTTTTCCATCATTCCTCATTTTCTATCATTCTTCCTAATTTCCCACACATTTCCTACATTTTCTGTCCTTCATGCTACATTTCTATATACTCGCAGTGGTGGTGCTGCAGTAGCATTGTCGCCTCACAGTATGACGTTGTCCTGTTTGATTCTCAGCTAGAGTGTCTTCTGTGTGGAGACATGCGTGAATGGGCGTACCTTTGTTGAAGGTTGTGCGTCAAAGCTGGCAACTCGGCATGTAAAAATCTACTGCCAATCATTAGCGGACCGGAGTTCCGCTGCAGTGACCCCTAACCGGGAAAAGCCGAAAAGACACAACAACATGCTACATTTCTATATCTGTTCATAACACTGTTCCTTTTTTCAATGCATTTGTCTCATCTACTGTTTCTCTCATATTGCTTTTATGCTCTAAAACATTGTTCAGTCTTTTGCCTAGAAGATAATATTGTTCCCATTACATATCTCCATTCATTATTTTCTTCTCTCATTACTTAACTGGATATGTTGCCATTGTTTCTCTTGATATATCTTTTTTTTACTTGTTGGCTAACTAGTGTTATGTAACTATTAATATATATTCAGTTTTTCTTATGTACAAAAATCCTACTTGGAGCGTTATTCCCTGGGTCATCACTGAAAAGGAGTTTCTGTGCAAGCATTATTTCCCTGTAAACAAGTAATAATAATAATAATAATAATAACAAAAATAAGTAGAGATAAATAAATAAATACATAACACGTGCTGATGATGGTGTGTACTATTACTACTGCCCAAAGTTTCATCTGATTTCCTGCCCTGAAGAAGTGAAAGAACAAATAATCACAGTAATGTATTTCATCTTGTAGCTTTCAGACACTGTGCTGTTTTCCCACCTTCAACATTTGGCAATAATCACTTTATTGTGATTAACCTAGCTGCCTTTCACTTTATTCCACAGACTGCACCCACCCAACAAATAGCCACATCTTTTTAACACCTGAGATATGTTATTGCCAAAAGCAGTGAAAACACAGCCACACTAATGTATTTCATGTTTTTGCTGCAGGACACCTACCACCAATGTTAATTATAGTAAACTTAAATAATTAAAACATACAATTGTATTTTGCTATCGGCAATGTCTAGTGTTAATACTATTCACAGATCTAGCTGGTTTCCTGCCATTAATTAAAACAAAAAACTTCAAGAGAAAACCATCCCAGAATATCTGGGTGTCTGTAGGTTCTAGTAATCTGTAGTCATATGACTATGACTAAAGATTTTTAGGAAAGTACTGTGATTACTTGCTAAGAGCAACTTTATGCAAGTACATAGAGTATGCAATAATAACATGTGGACTAACAACCTATGTCCTATTACTTTGATTGTGTGTTTTAGATGAGGTCATGATAATTAATAGCATACTCTCTATGTTCTGTGATACATTTTCTAATAGCATGATGTTCCACATAGGATCATAGGAGGTTATTGGCTAATGGCCCCAGAGCCCTTACAAGCCTAGCCAAGTTCAACCCATGTTCCCAAGGGTGTCTGGTTCAACCAGTCACTAAAATAAGAACCTATTGCCCTTATCCAAGAGGGACACAGGTAGAAACCCTGGGGTGAATTTCTGGTTACCCATCCAATCATCCAAATTGTGCTTATATAAGGCCAATGATGGGTTTTGTTTAACATGAATTGGAAGCTTGTTCTAAAAGTATGGCAAGCTGTGTGAGACAAATTTGTCTCTCCAGCAAGTTCTGTTGATGTCACATACCAGGTTAAGGTCCTCTCAGCAAGTGACCCATGTGCCATTTCACTTGTGAATGTGCAGCATTTCTATTAAATCTGGGTCAGAGATTGTTCTATATGCAAGGTACAGGTCGCCTCTGAGCAGTCGGTATGACATAGAGAAAAGTGGCAATGATTTCAGTCTATCCGCATAAGGCAGATCTAGAAGACCTTACATTTTCTTTGTAAGGAACGTTTGTGGTCTCTCCAATCTGGAATGAATTTCCCATTGATTTTAATGAGGAACTTTGAGGTAAATTATTTGGCTACTATGGTTATTGTACTAGACAAATCATCATCTTGCAGATATGCTGAGAAATATCAAACTTTTTATTTTCAAATTATATTCATATTGATTTTAAAACAAAAACAGGTATATTAACAAAAAGTTAAACTAAAACCAAGATAACTTGGAGCCCACAGTATTGCCACAGTTCTGCAATGCCAATTTGTTTTGTTACCTATCTTTAAGAGGTTAATTGAGTTACAGACTGAGGCAAAGTGGAGAAGGCATAGTGCATTAAGTTAGAAGAAGGTGGATGTGGATCAACTACTGTTAGCTTAGAGGCTGAAAGATCAATGGAAGGAAGGATGTATTATGGGGATTAAAGCTGACAGATGTTGCAGGCATAATAAGAGTAGGGTAATAGGGAAGCTTCTTTGGATTTGTGCAGCAGATTACATGACTGCTGCAATACAGAAGTGGAAGAATTTAAGAACTGAATGGGTTCAACATCTGGTACATTGGGAAAGGATGACCTTGAGGATTTAAACAAGAAAACTAGGACTGGAAAAGTAACAGGTGCTTTTAATTATTTAAAGGGGAGGAAGGCAGGTTGAGTAGATGGCTTTCCTATGGATTTTTATAAGGTGGTAGGAATAAAGGTAGCAGGGAATCTGACATGCATGTTTAACTGTATAATGGAAGAAGTGAAACTCACAGCAACCATGAAGAAGGCCACAATGGTAGTTATCCCTAACGGGAAGGGTGATCTAGTGGATCACACAAATTTTCATTCCATTTCTTTATGTGATGATAATGTTAAGATACTTGCTAGGATTCTGTCTACAAGATTGTAGAGAATGATTCTTGGATGGTACACAATAACAATAACAATTACTGGGGGTTTGTTAACAGCACATTATCCAGAGGTCACTGGTGCTTGTTGTTAGACTTTGTGGACTGGACAGAGTTAAAAGCGGGAAGACAGCTAGATATGGCTTTGTTAGGCATTCAAATGGCATTTGAAATGGTAAGTTGGGAAAGTTTGATATGAATGGTAGAGCAGGTGGTGGGGGTGGAAGGATTTTGAAGGCTGAGCCAGTTCTGCATAATGATCCTACTATTTATTTAACATTTGTTGACCAGGAAACTCTGACTAGAACAGAGCCTATTTTCAGCAGAGGGGTGGGGAGAAATCCTCCAGACACATGTCTTTGGAATGTGTGAGGAAACTGGAGTACCTGAAGGAAACCTACATAAACACAGAGAGGACATGCAGACTCCACACAGAAGGCACCCCAGCCGAGAATCAAACCAGAGAACCTCTTGCTGTGAGGCAACAACATTAACTACTACACCACTGCACCACCCACTGTGAATAACTGTGGATAACAGTGATTATAAAGTATCAGTGTAGGTTCAAAGTGCAGCAGACATTCTCAATGTCATCAAGTTTGAATGCTCTTGGAAGGATGCTTTTAGGTGGGCCATAAGAGTAACAGAGGCTGGGTGTATCACTTACATCTAGATGTTGTTAACAGAAGTTGTAGTGGCTATGTTGCTAGTAGAGTGGGACTTTTAGAAGAGTTTGGTAGGGAAGTAGATCTATACTTTCACTTTAAAAAATAGTAGTGATCCATCCGAGGTGGGGTCTATGGGTTAAGCAATGTACAGGGTTGTTGATTTTGAAAGGGTGGATAGGTATTGATGGATGAGGGTATGTACTACAGTGGAAGAGATATGTTGGAATTGGGAAGAATTAATGAAGAAAGTAGGTAGAATGTTAAATAAATGAATCTCAGGAGTGAGAATGCTCAGGGCATTGGTGAGACTAATTAAGATCCTTGAGCTTCCTTTGGCATTGTATTAGTAAGGGCACATCAGCACCCATCTACTGGACTGAAAACTACAGGATGTGCAAAATGTTTGTGATAGATGTCTATATGGGGGCAAGTGGCACAGAAGGGTAGGTTTAGAGAGGGGGGTGTAAGGCATACCAGATTTCTGGATATGTGTAAGGCATACCAGATTTCTGGACGTA
Organism: Protopterus annectens; assembly: GCF_019279795.1. Classification (NCBI taxonomy): domain Eukaryota; kingdom Metazoa; phylum Chordata; order Ceratodontiformes; family Protopteridae; genus Protopterus; species Protopterus annectens. Next base: position 1,174,881,689 of record NC_056726.1, on the reverse strand, counting down.
TGCTGCTGCAGTCAATATGGTGATGTGGTATAGAGAGGGTTAAGTATGCAGAACTGGGGTTGTTAAACTGGAATGTGGGTTTAGAGGATAGGAGACATGATTTAGCGCAGGGCTTACAGAGGGCCACAAGCAAAGAAATTAGCCATTTGTTATGGAGGTTGGCAAGGGTAGAAGAGAAGAGAAAAACATGAAGAAGGAAAGTAATTAGTTGAACAGGCAAGAAAGAATGTGGGTAATATATTGGTACTTTAAGAGTATAAGGGGCTAACTTGCACGCTAGCTTTAGAACATAGTATACAAGAGTTAAGCAGACAGACAATAGTAAAAATGATGCATGGAAATCCAACACCAGTCACTGTGCATCAGACAAAGGCACCCCAAGTAACTATGTACAAAGGGTAGGGTATGGTTATCATCATTTACACGGGTAGAGAAGGGAGCATGTAAGTGTATGTCTTTCACAGGAAAATGAATTAGTGTGAGTGCTGAAGAGTATGAAAGTAAAAAAATGCTATTTTGAGAAGTGTCAGTAATGAGGTGTAGAGTCCTGGGGTGCCTTTAATGTTGAGAAGTGCCAGAGTCAGTGGAGGTGTGTGGTATACTGGGGGCTGTGCTGGATGAATGTGAGTCTGCATGGACAGAGCCTCAACAGTAGTTGCAGCACTGCTGCTTGTTATAATGGACAGGTCCAAGGCATGCATTGCAGAGGTGTCAAAATCCCATACACTCTCTTATCCATGAGAGGTGCCTCTACCAAGAGCTGTACTGGATGTACTACAACCCTGTCTAGATGCTGGTGTGCTGCATGACCTTGACCGATGTCTGTTATGAGACAAGCACCATGATGACAGCCACAAACACAGGGATGTACTCTCTTGGGTATCGACACTTCCACAAGCAATGTTGCTGTAGATGTGCTAGCACTGCAGGAGCAGGATTTCAGTCACCTACAGCCATAATGGCTAAAATCTGTAGATATTGCAGATGACTGGCTATGTGAATGCCTCCTCATTCCTTGCAGGTAAGCCACAGAATACACTGCACATTCCAGTGTGTAACTCAATCTATCTAAGCAATCAGAAGTATGAGACATGTACTCCCGTAGGTCATCAAGTACATCCTGGATCACCCTCAGCATCTCTGCCAGGGATGTGGAGGTACTCACATGTATCTCTATGATGGACCTGCACCTATGTTGGGTTGTAGCCACTGATGTGCCAACCTCAGTAGAGTGTTAGCCATGTCTCCATGTGCCCAGCGAGCACCATTTCTACCCCCTCACCTCCACATGTAGACCACTCTACCTATGAGTGCCAGTGACAGATTAAGAAATCTGTCTATTGATGTCCTGCGCACTTACATAGTCAATAGTATCCTCCTCCAACTGTCCTCTCTGTGATGTCTGGGTAGCCTGGGTATCTGCAGGCATAGAGACTGTGTCCATGGTCTGTGATAAGGATGCAGTGGTCACATTCCCTGTGTCCGTCATACATTCTGTACTCTCTAGCTGTACCAGCTCATCCTCACCATCATTATCAAATGCTGCAGATCTTCCATCATCAGGCAGGGCCAGTTCCACAGTGTTGGAGCTAGATAAAGAATCACCTATGAGCATACCAAGGCACAAAATATCCAGTGAAAGTAAGACCCAACATCACAACTATACATGCAGTTTTACAGACATGAACATGATAAACAGTAATGCATGATGAGTGTACCTTGTGGAAATGAATGTGGCTGTTGAATCCCTGCTGGACATGTATTCTGTAAGTCAGACAGCTTTAATTTAGTTTTATAGTGACAAAGGAGTGCATAGGGCTTGCAGATACTTATACATAGAAATAGGCCTGTATACCTGGGACATCTGCTGTACATCTGCTGCAGTTACACTGTGAGGCCTCTTTGGCTCTACTCCATCCTCCAGCACACCACATTGTGGGACTCTATAGAGGTGCCACTCCATTTGAGAGAAGACAAAAACTCCTCCATCTGTATGATAGGTGGTACTCTTAAACCCACTTCACCTGTTACGCTATGTTCCCATGACAGGATTTGTTCCATGTACTGTGTAGCTTGTATCATGTCTGTGTGCCTATAGTGTATCATGTCATAGCCATGGTCCTGCCCAACAATCATACTCACATTGGCAATTACTTCCCAGGCAGGGTCATGGTAAATTACATTCAGGCCAAATAGCCGGCAGAGGGCCTGGAGTAGCACCTTATTTTTTGCTTTAGAAAAAAATTGCTTTAACTGTATATGATGATGTTCCAGCAGGTGAATTATTCTGTTTCTACTTGAACTGCTTTTAGACATTGCTCTATTGGTATGCAAAACAGTTGAATTAACAGCCTTGTTCCTCCATGGCCCTTACAAATCCTAACATCAAAATTTTCCCACTTGCCTATTTATCATGTTGGTTTTATGCCTGACAGTTATATATCTGTATCCACAATATTTAACTAAGGCCAGAGCCATAGGTTTAATGGGCACATGCTCTTGCCTCCCAAAACGATTACAGAATTACAACAGGCCAGGGACACGAGTGTTCCTACCACTGTTGAAAATATTTTGAGTACTGACATATAGTGGTACAGTAGATAGTGTTTTTGCCTCACAGCAAGAGATTCCTTGGTTTGATTCTCGCATGGTGTGTTTTCTGTGCAGTGTCTGCATGTTATCTGTGTGTTCACATGCTTTTCCTTCAGGAGCTCTAGTTTCCTCCCATGTTCCAAAGAGATACAATAGGTGGACTGTATACTCTAAATTGGCCATAGGTGTGAGTGTACATGCAAATGTGTGGTGTGATAGAACTACAGTGGCAGGGCTAGCCACATGGCAGTATAAACCTTGGCTCTAAATGATTGTCACTGTTGAAGTGGCACCCCAACCCCATGTGTACAAATGGGAAAAAAGGGTGATGGATGGATGAATGGATGGATGGATATGTATGATGCATACAGCACTAAAATTACAGTGAACAGAACTCTGATTATGAGTTTAGGGATGTATCTCTTATCAAGGCTAGTGACCCTCCAGTCCACTTATTGCTGTACTCTTGCAATTCCCCTCAAAAAACACACTATGGCCGACACATTTAAAAGTACTGACAAACATATATCCTTATTGTCAACAGGTTAAATTACAGTTAAAAGCAGCTGTAGTACTGTAGTTCTCATTACAGTGTTATATAATTATTGCCCATGAGATGGGTAAGGCCAAATTCTAACCAAACCGGATACGTTAATTAAAGCACAAAAAGGAAACCTGGCTGGGCTTAAAATGGCCCACAATGACAGTTAGTCTAGTACTTGCCTATGAACTTATGTACAACCAAAAGGGTGTGACACTGTTCATTGTGCAACAATGATGAAGAGCAACCACTGTCATGTACAGGCAGTCCCTAGGTTACGGACATTCAACAAACGGACAACCCATAGATACAAATGGGCTGCTGCAATATCAGAAATAACGTGAAAAAAAATGAAATCCTTAAAGTTGCCCAAATCTGTGTGTGTGTGTGTGTGTGTGTGTGTGTGTGTGTGTGTGTGTGTGTGTGTGTGTGTGTGTGTGTGTGTGTGTGTGTGTGTGTGTTTGTGTGTGTGTGAGTGATCAGGACAGAGTAAGAGCAATGTGAGAGTGAATGCATGTATGAATGAGGACGTGACTGTGTGTGAGAGAGATCGGGAGAGTGAGGGAGATGTCAGTGACTACATGTATGAATGAGGAAGTGACTGTGTGTGAGAGATCAAGAGAAAGTGAAAGCAATGTGTGAGTGGATGCATGTATGAAGGAGGAAGTGACTGTGTCTGAGAGATCGGGAGAGAGAGAGTGAGAGCGATGTGTGACAGAACGCATGTTTGAATGAGGAAGTGACTGTGTATGTAAGAGATCAGGACAGACTGAGAGCAATGTGTGAGTGAATGCATGTATGAATGAGGAAGTGACTGTGTATATGAGAGATCAGGAGAGTGAGAGTGATGTGTGAGTGAATGCATGTATGAATGAGGAAGTGACTGTGTGTGAGAGATCAAGAGAAAGTGAAAGCAATGTGTGAGTGGATGCATGTATGAAGGAGGAAGTGACTGTGTCTGAGAGATCGGGAGAGAGAGAGTGAGAGCGATGTGTGACAGAACGCATGTTTGAATGAGGAAGTGACTGTGTATGTAAGAGATCAGGACAGACTGAGAGCAATGTGTGAGTGAATGCATGTATGAATGAGGAAGTGACTGTGTATATGAGAGATCAGGAGAGTGAGAGTGATGTGTGAGTGAATGCATGTATGAATGAGGAAGTGACTGTGTGTGTGTGAGAGAGAGTGAAGAATGAAAGCAAGTGAGTGATCCCCCAGCAGCAATTGAGTTTGGTGGTTGCATAAGGGGAGGGGGTTAGTTATTGAATAGGTAAAGTAGGCTAAGAGTGTGTGTGTGTGTGTGTGTGTGTGTGTGTGTGTGTGTGTGTGTGTGTGTGTGTGTGTGTGTGTGTGTGTGTGTGTGTGTGTGTGTGTGTGTGTGCGTGTGTGTGTATGTGTGTGATACCTCTAAACCTCTTAGAACAAAACATCTGGACAAAACCATAAATAAAAGTGGGATAAAGGCCCAAAATAGAGAAATATTGCTCTTACAAACTTAGAAACTTGTCAGAATAACAAGTTTTGCATTAGCATGAATTTTCTGAAGAGTATGAATTCTGAAACTCAAATGTCTGTCATTATTTTCTAACATCAGTCTTTAATTATTTGAGACCGCGGTGGTACAACGGTAGTGTTGTTGCCTCATAGTAAGGGGTTCTCCTGTTTGATTCTCAGCTGGAGTGCCATCTGTGTGGAGTCTGCATGTCCTCCCTGCAGTCAAGTGTCCTCCAAAAGACATGCGTGAATGGGTGTGCCTTTGCTGAAGGTTGGATGTTGGGCTGGCAACTTAGCATCATAAAAATCTACTGCCAATCATTAGTGGACCAGAGTTCCACTGTGGCAATCCCTAACCAGGAAAAGCCAAAAAGACAAAACAGTCTTTAGTTATTTGCCATTACTTCTGCTAGACAACCACAGTTTTATGAAAATTGGACCAAAAATAGACTAAAATCTGGACATTCTGCAAAAATCTGTACAGTTGAGAGGTATGGTTGGGTGCGTGTGAAAAAGTCCTCATAAACACTGCATTTAATAACAATATGTCTTAAACCAGCTATGTCAATAGGAAGTAAGGAAGCATAGCTCATAGGAAGTAAGGAAACATAGCTATAGTACACCATATTATGTTTAAGATTTTTTTTTATTTTCAAAGCGTTTCTAAAGTGTTTTATATGCAAAAAAAAGCAAAATAAATACTAGACTGAGGCAAACATTTGACTAAGTGACATTTAATAAGAACCATATGTACGTGTTTCGACTTACATACAAATTTGACTTAATGACGTACTAAAAACTGATCTTGACCTTAACCCAGGGACTGCCTGTACTACATCTAGTAGCCTCTGCTGACATAGGACGTGTAAATGAGCTGCGGATTGTTGCTCAGGTAGTCTGCATCTACAACATATCTCGGGATTCATGAAGCTCGGGGCAAGGACGGCGTTAGCCTTGTGCCAACCATGCGACATAGAGATGGTGCAGCAGCACCACATGCATATTGATGAAGGCGCACTTCCGTAATAGCCACGTGCATAGGAAATGTGTACAAGTGCACGGGGCGTGTCGAAGTGCTGCATGGAGGCGTGAACATGTCAGCTGCATACGTGCAACCTAAAATGCTGACTAGTAAAGTCTACCTCTAATAATAATCATTCCTGTCAGTGTCCGTGGATACTGAAATGTATGCAAAGCATACAAGACATCATTGCGAACACCACAATAAGAAGTAAACACAAAGGCACATAGCTGAATATTGAGTCCCCATCCCTCAAACAAAGATATTTAAAACCCCATGCCCGTATTCCATTGTAGTGTTGCTAGTTATACCAAGTGGAAGCGAAACGCATCGTGTTAGCACGCCACCAATTGCCAAGCCTAGCCCAATGGTTTGGGTTACCATCTGTCCTACATTGTGAGGGACAGTCCCCCTCTAGGCACGTGTGTCCATACCAAAATCATAATAAATGTGAAATGTCCTGTGATAGTAGGATATAATTATGTCCCATATGTTATGTAATAGTCCCATACAGTACATATGTCCGTATGTAAAATACTTATATGTTACAAGAAACAGAATAAGCAAGTAAACGAAACAGAATAAGCAACTACACCGTTACAACAATAAAAGCTTATGTGTAGGCATGAAACTAAAGTACTATCCTTTGTCATGACCGTGGGTATGTGTTGGCCTGTAAACTCAGATGGGTGCCATGAAAATGTCCCATCCAGGTCATATGAAAAGGTGGCAACCCTACCAATGGTCAGAGCATTCGCCCAATATCTGCCCATTCGTGGTCCAAGTCGTCCTTGTCAGGACAGCCCATAGATGAATGGGTATTACCCGGGTCTACCTACCATGTCATGAATGATAAGTATCTGTGAGTACCTATGTGCATGAAGTACAGCATGTGGGTGATCTGAAATGTTAGTGTAGACCTCACAACCATATTGGTCCCAGAGATATGTAGTGTACGCAATGTGTTCTTTTGACTGTGCCATGGGCCATCAACTAGAGAAGGGATGAATGTTGTTTGTGGAATATGGGGTGGGGAGTGATGGGTAATGTAATAATTTGCCAAGGGGAGACTGGGTTGGATGCACAATAGGTGAACTGGAGGTCTACGAGGGAGCAGTGGGTGAATCAGGAAGATAACCAAAGAACAACTATACACATCCACAATACAATCCCACATTAAAATGTGCAATACACATGTACAGAAACGTTACTGGCACATACCCACATAATGGTCTTGCCTGAACTGAGCCATCCAACCCCAACACACCTGGATACATAATTGAATACCCATCATCCCCTTCACAGCACACCACCCCCCCTTCCTGAACATCCACCAAAACCAGCCATACTTGGGCTGCTAGATAGGCGCAGCCATATCTGCACATAGTGAACCCTACCCATATCTAGTAGGCAGTCTCACCCTGGGCAGTCTCAGGATTGCAAACTATGTATCCCTTGCATGTATAACCCTACCTTACAGCTGTAAAGAAAAGATGGTCATCGGTCCCCACAATTTTTGGATATCCCTCTTGGGATATGTATCTGTTCTAAACATTAGACTTGGTGTCACAACAAGATGTCCAGTCCTGTATACATCAGGACACAAGTTGTATGAGAAGTAGTTGTCCACAATACTGCTCAGCCTCCAGCTGGTCCTGCAGAACCTATGACCCGGGATTAAACGCCTGACCATGATGCATGTCTCCCCACGTGCATTACTGGGAATATATACCTTACACATTCGCATAGTGGCAGTCGGATATAGGGTGCTTAAGGCACTTTAAAGCAGACATAAGTAGAGTTACCACCTGCTCCACCTTGCAAGGGATTAAACACCTGACCGTGATGCACGTCTCCCCATGTGCATTATCAGGAATATATACCTTATGCATTCACATAGTGGCAGTTGGATATAGGGTACTTAAGGTGCTGCAAAGCAGACATAAGTAGGGTTACCACCTGCCCCACCTTGTGAGAGACAGTCCCTTTTTGGGAAGTTATCTCCAGACCAAATATAATACAATGGCAAATGTCCTGTGATTGTAGGAAATATGTCCCATATTTCATGTAACAGTTGCATAAAACAGTTATTTATGTAAAATACTCAAAGTTACAAGAAACAGATTAAGCAAACAAACCACTACAAGAATAAGAGTTCATTTAGGCAAATAAGTAAAGTTCTACCCTTTGTACTGACCGTGGGTATGTGTCAGCCTGTAAAATCTGATGTGTGTCCCAAAAATGCCCCCCCTTTAGCCATATGAAAAGGTGGAAACCCAAGACATAAGCGGGTATGCAAGCATGTATGCGCAACGGTAGGTGACAGTGATTCAGCAGTATGGGAAATGTAAATGAGCATGTAGGTGTATATGCATCTGTATGTACAGACAGATATATATATATATACACACACACACATATATATATATATATATATATATATATATATATATATACATGTAGATATGAAGAATGAACATAGTCACAATATAGGAAATCCCCGTAATAGTTAGTGCTGTTATATATCAGGATGGCCATAGGTGAGCACACCTCTGCATCCCCAACCACAGGTAGGATGCTAAAAGTGGAACGAACGATCTCCCCTTGCTAAGTCTGACTTTCAACTAGGTACAGGGCAGTCCCAGTCCCCAGTCAGACAAGCCTAAACCTGGAAGACCATAGGAACACCCTGACAATTGAACACACATATGTGCCAGGACTATAGGCTTTAGAGGTCTCAATATCCTCGGAGTGAGTCAACATGCGGCACGAGTTCAGAGCAGTAGGGAATAGGGAATGGTGCATGTGTAGTAGTGCATTTTTCCCAACAGGTAAATGGATGCCTGCTGTGTAAGTGAAGTGATGAGGCATGTGTTCGGGTAACTATGCACTATGGGTATACATATAAATGAGGCAGAACACCAATAGTGTAGTGGTAAGAGCATCTGCCTAATGAAAAGGCATTCACGGTTCAAGGTAGACAATAGCACATAACATTTTCCTTGTGGAATGAATGTTGCTCTGCTGTAAAGCCGACATTTAAGGTGAATGTGTGTATCGCATGGGTCTATTAACCTGATCCTTTCCATCAAAGTGGTATTGTCATAATGTTTAAGGCACAAATAAGCACAAATAAGCGACAGTAAACATATGTAATGCACAGTAAGCATAGGCGAGTGCGCCTGCGCGGGTGTAAGCAGCTGCCAGCATAGGAAATGTATGTTTGTATGTACAGATGTAATATATATATATATATATATATATATATATATATATATATACACACACACACACACACACACACACACACACACACACACACACACACACACACACATATATATATATCTACACACACACACACACACACACACACACACACACACACACATATATGTGTGTGTATAGATATATATCTACATAAATGAGAAATATATATATATATATATATATATATATATATATATATATATATATATATATGTATAAAGAATGGACGTTGTAACAGTAAAGCATACCCAAGGGATGTGAAGGGAATCAAGAGCAAATGTTGGTATTATCAAGTACTTTCAGCGAATGTCATAAAAAGCTGCCCAGGAGTGAACAGAGCACTGCTACTCACACCACAGGCAGGGTTTTACCAGTGGGAGTAACATCGTTGAAATGCTAGGTCTACTTTACACACAGACGGAATGAAGTCCCATGCTGGGACCTCCAAAAATTGCAAAGCACAAATGGCCGTATTCCATAACCCCAGGAAAGGCACATATGTGCAAATATACATGGCGGGAGACCCTGTGAATACACGAGGTGGGACAGAATGTGTGTAGGGCCCCAAAAGCTCTGGAGAGGGAAATGTGTAAAGGTGTGTCATGGCTGCGATAACAAGTGGATAATGGATGTTAAGCGTGCAAATTTAACACGGATAGGGGTGGAGGAACTATGGGTATGCAATTATGGATCCAGGCATGCCAGGGTTGGATGGGCCGGTTCTAATAGACCGCCCGTGGAGGTCAGCTAGGTCGTAATAGGTATATATGCATACTCACATGCAGACAAAAATATATGTTGAAGTACAAATTCTGTAACACATGCATTCCATTTGTTGACAGTACATGGAATAATAGGCTAATAGGCTGTGCAGAAGAGAGACGGGTCGAATCACACTATCACATTCCAATTACCATCAGTAATCTGTACATGAACATATAGCGACATCTGTCCACTGTATAATGTGCTACATACCGATTACAAGATAACTGGAGTGTGTCAGTGTTATAATGAATAAGTCACTAGTATGCTGGTGAAGATTATAAACACCATTATGCATGTGTAAGTGCGTATGAGCGGGGAATGTATTGACACACTGATGTACATATAAATATATATATATATATATATATATATATATATATATATATATATATATATATATATATATATATATATATATATATATATATATAAATATATATATATATATATATATATATATCAGCAAGATATGAATATACATGTATGAATACATATGCAGATATGTCTGTATATATTAATGTAAATAGATATATATGTTACAGTAAATATACACATGTATATACCTAGGTTATGTTACAGCAGTTACGGGTAACATGTTTAGACTGGGCATATGTTGGTGGGAGGTCCACTCAACAAACATCTACTTACCACCCCCCCCCCAGCTAGGACGGTGAGACATACAGACACGCAATAAAGGTAAATACAACACTGCTTCCCAGACTACCGGCAGGAAACTACCAGTGGGAGAGATCTACAAGGTCTACACTTTAAACATGGACAGTGACGTCTCTTGCGGGACACCAAAAATTTTGTACCTTCAACCAATGGGGGAACACCATTACGACCAGGATGTAGCTGTTCACGGAACAGTAGGTTGTGCAAGCCTGATAACACATGGGTTGACACAACATACGACATGTTCCCCGACATGGGGAGAGTGGGCAGTGTGTAGGGGTGTGTTCATATCCCACCTGCGTCCACCTGCACCCACAGTAAGGATGAGTGCTGTAGAGTAGTGGCAGGTGGGGGATCTATGGGTATGCGATTATGGGGCTAGGCGTGCAAGTGTTGGCTGGCAGACATGTATTAGGACCTCCCCATGGGTGTACGTAATATACCGATGTGGGTATAGCAGATGCCCATACCTCCCAAACTGTAAGAGCACATCTACTGGACAGTCCGTAAGCCGTTGGGGGAATACATAGGGACCATATCATTAAACTGTCCCCGATTAACAGGGACGTCCATGATTATGAATCAGAATCTTAACACAGTCCCAAATAAACCATCCTAGAACTAGTGATATTAGGAGCAAAGGTGGCGGAATCCACGTAATGAATAATGACAACTTGTAAGAGTCATAAATTGCATGCACCTCAGACAATGTGTATGACTACATATGTGCTCTGTGTCCATCAATGTGTCAGGTTAATAGCACCAACCTTCTAAATGTGTCCCTGAGGTCGTTATGCAGTGTCCCTGATTCATTGTCTATTCTTCCCCATTCATATGAGAGGTCTGATAGTAAGAGAAAGCGCATGTTCCGCCGACTACCTTAGAAAGTTGATAGAATAATAGGTTTGGGGTTACCACCTGTCCACCTTTGCAAGGGACACTCCCCTGTGGGCAGTTGTGTCCTGCATAATAACTGTAATTAAGGCAAATGTCCTGTGATTTAGGGCAAAGACTACCTATATTGTCTGTAGTAGTAGCATAAAACAATTATGTTCCTCTGAAAACCTAAATGTTATAGGTAACAGTATAAGCAGCTATAATGCTACAAGAGTAACCTTTTATTTAGGCAAAACAGTGAAGTACACCCCTTTCTACTGGCTGTGGGTGTGTTGCCCTGCAAAGTCTGATGTCTCTACATACAGGTCCTATAGGGTTGCCACCTTTCCAAATGGCCAGAGTGGGACATGTTCTGTAGAAATGTCAGACATTCTAGGACTAAACATACCTACAGCCATGCATAGTACAGGATTACACTTATTTGCACAAATAAAAGCTTAATCTAGTTGCATTTGAATTGCTTATGCTATTTCACATAACATATAGAAGTGTCATATATAAAATAATTGTTGTATGCAATTATTAATGAAATGTAGACTATAATAATGTCCTGTAATCTGGACATGTGCTATGCCTTGATTATTTTCACACTGTCCCTCGCAAAGTGGGACAGGTGGTAACCCTAAAGTCCTACCTTGGCCAATTGAGAAGGTGGCAAACCTATAATAGGTATGCAGTAGCATGACCCGTCCGACGGAAGTGGCTACCTCAACCCAACTTCTCGTTTGTAATGCAAGGTCTTGGTTCCCATGTATCAGCCAGATGGGAGCAGAGTGTATGCGGAACACACAAATATGATTAATTCACTGGACAGGCCGCTGATTCCGTACAGCTGAATGCCATGCCGTTGCCTAATGTGCAGCCATTCCCGATACTGTAGTCATGTAGTCTGATGTGATAGGCATTACAAGGTGGGAGCAGATTGTAAGAGGAACACACAATTATGAATGATTCACCAGACAGGCCACTGATTCCGTACAGTCGAACGCCATGCGGTCGCCTAATGGGCAGCCATTCCTGATACTGTAGTGAGGAGTGGCCGTAGGTCAACTGGTGCCATAGGCAGAAGGCACAACAGCACCCCCACCACACTATCCAGTGCACCCATCCTGGTCTACCTACACCAAATAAATACTGGTAAAGTGCCCCCACTAAAGCAGCACCCTAGGAGGCTGCTTAATTGGCCTAGGCCTAAGACCGGCTATGACTGTAGTCATGTAGTTCGATATGATAGGCATCACAAGGTATGCCTAAGAGGAACACACGAATATGAATGATTCTCTGGACAGGCCGCTGATTCCATACAGTCGAATGCCATGCCATCACCTAATAGGCAGCCATTTCCGATACTGTATTCATGTATTCCGATGTAATGGGCATCATAAGGTGGGAGCGCATTGTGTGAGGTACACACAAATATGATTGTGTCACTGGACAGGCAGCTGATTCTGTACAGTTGAACGCGATGCCGTCCCCTAATGGGTGGCCAGTCCCGATACTGGAGTCATGTAGTACGACGTAATAGGCATCACAAGGTAATATTGTGGTCCTCGCTCACTCCCAGGGCTGTGAGTGACAGATGCAAGCACCAATGCTGGTGCATTAGCAAGTGTGGGATCGAGTGGGTGTAAGCTTGTTTGGCTACCAGTATGCGAGTATTGCATTGGTTAAGCAATGTAGAGGCTAATCGAGCGTAAGAGGCTATAACCAGAGGATATCATACAGCACAGTCATTCAACAGTATAGGAATGTATCCCATCATGTAGATGCACATGAGTGTTTATGTCCAGCATATAGGTGCATACATATATAGAGATGTATCAGGGACATACCATGTGGCAACAAAGCATTACAAATGAATGAAATGGGAAACACCAGCGATGCCTGTATTATGTAGTGGTGTTGCTCTATGTGATCACAAGACTCCCTCAGACAGACATGTGTCAGTCATACACGCAAATAGTTGTACATTGGCCGAATACATCACTCTGTGCATGTAATGTACATTAATGCAACAGTACCTGTCCAATCATTATGTGTGAACAGTACTCCAGCAATGTGCTGTGTGCAACATCATCATCATGATAAGGGTAAATGGGGTAACCATAGAGGGACCGGTAGTGTATTGTGTACAATGGGGTTGTCCTCCTCACATGTACCTGGACCATGTAGGAGAGGTGTACATACCAGGACCATGTGCCTGAGGGACAGTGGTGAGGATAACAGTAGTATGTTATGATGCATATTACAAGGGTTTCATGTGTCCAGTGGGCACGTGTGTGTAATGGACAGCTATCTATAGGGCAGATGGTGTCCTAGGAGCCGAAAGGCCTTAGGTGTCTGTAGGTGAGGGTCAGATGTTGGGGAAGGAGTGTAGGTATGGCCGTGGAGGATAGGTAGGAGCAGAGAAATTACAGCATACAGGGTTAGTATATGACACATGTGGGGGGGATACACCCTGGATGGGGATGGGTCTTCGGCATTCAAAAGACCATGGGAACAGTGAGACGGAGGTCTCCAGCCATGGGCAACTGCCACTGCACCTACACAGCTACAAAGGAGGCAGTGCTGGGGGCTGTCCAGGAAGGGCAGCATCACCCTGTAAATGTGACACTCTGCCCTAGAACTGGCGTATCTGACTTTGTAACCCCTTAGGGAGCCACCTACGCAACATGTCCGGGACCGCACAACAGCAGATATGTACCTGTCTGGTCCCGCTCCCAAGGGGGACATGCTCCATCCTCAGTGGTTGTACCACCAGTAGGTGGTGCAGAGCCAACAGAGGTTGATGTTAATGGCTGGGCCCCAGATGTGCTACTGCCCGGTGCCATGGTCAGCTGAAGTGGAACAGGAGGATCTGCCAGGACCTACCAACACATTCAGCCTATGGTGCTGCGTTTTAAACCCACATATGGCTTAGTGATAGACAACAGCATACAGGATTACCTACAACAGTATGCATAGATATCACCAGCAACCCAACACAACAGATGGTATACATTTGCAGAGGGAGCACAACACATGCATATATACCGCATGGCAACTGTACAATGTGTAGTAGCCATGTGACCGCAGCTATGAACAGTTGCCCATCATTGGCATGTCACTGGGAATCCCACACAGTGTCAGTAATACCACTGTCTCATGTGACAAATGTCCAGTCAGGTATGCGATGGCAGTAACACATCCCTATCATCATGTACTGTCTGCAATCCCCACACTATGCTTCTGCTGTGCACAGAAGTGTGTTCAGTGTGTAACACAAAAAGCAAATGGTTGCACACACTGACCTGTTCACAGATGGCCCTACAGATGGGGTTCCCTCATGAACAGAGTACAGTCATGTCTGTATTTTAACATGCAGAATAGCCATTACCACACACATGTTAAACAGGCAGTAGTCTCAATGCAGCTTAGCTACACTTACATGCTGTAGTTGTGTGGCACATCACCATTCTGTCATTAGGCTATTTCCCACTGTGGAAAATGATTGAGATACATCCAGATATCATCTGTGATGCTGTGTCAGAGCACGACATCCAGGTACCACTCACAGCAACTGTCATGGCCAGATAATAACATGTTTCCCTAGATAGTGCACTGTGTTTATCATGCGGATGGCTATGGGAACACCATCACAGCTGTACCACATGCAATCAACTAGAGGAGGACTGCAATAGGTGCAGGGGCCATCACCTGACCATTTCTATATGTTACAATACACATTTTGCTGCTGTACAAGTGTACACCTTCACATCCACCAGAAAGTGTGTGTGCATGACAGGCAATGTACACCAGTGAAGGGTTTGTAGACTTAACCATAAGCATCATCTGCCACACACTGAATAGTACAGGGGCAAACCCCTGACTACTGATTACTATTACATGTGCATGACATTACTACATGTGCCACAGAGGCAGCATGTTGCAGTGCTGTAAGAACATGTGTGTAGGTGAGTGAGTGCCATTTGCAGCAGATATAGTAGACATACATTAGGTGTGGCACACATGTCAGTCCACGTGAACGGATGCCATTGTCACCACAACCACACTCTAATGAACATGCATTGACACCTTTGCCAGGGCGGCAAACACACAATGTAACTACTTAGTTTGCCACACTGCAGTAATGCACAGGACCCCATGCACCACAGGGGATATCTGGAGGTTCTATGGGCTAGGGCATGTGAAAGTGCTTGACAACTGTTGGTATGCCAACGAGGTTTATACTAGGAGTGACTGTGGTTGGGAGCATCACAACCCACATTCAGACACAGGGTGCCAGTACTGTCATGCAGGTATGCATTGCTCCATGGGTGTGCAGTGTTTGGCTGAGCAAGATGGCTGTACAAGGCTGGGTGAGGGGTAATCCTTGCCATCGCGTCACCCGACAATGGTGTGCAGTGCAGGGGTGTAGTGTCTGCAATGTCCCACACAGATGGGTACTGCATTATCTGGCCTGACATCATGGTTACCAATGTGTAGGGCCATAGCTTTGCAATGCATGCTATGTCTGTGTTTGATAGTCCTTCACATGGACATTGCTTGGGATGTGCATGTCCTACAATACTGTACAGTGACATGTACAGGTGTACCTGGTTTGGCAGACACATGTAGTGTACACAGCCTGTTATACCCCGATATGCCAATACTGGCCTGGTGTGGCGAAACCTGCTTATAGTGAGCAGGTCAGCCCTGCACCTGCATGGATTGAATGGACAGGTATTCCGTGGTGTCAGTGGCATGGGTCCATACAG
Organism: Protopterus annectens; assembly: GCF_019279795.1. NCBI lineage: Eukaryota > Metazoa > Chordata > Ceratodontiformes > Protopteridae > Protopterus > Protopterus annectens. The sequence continues at coordinate 1,174,865,677 of NC_056726.1, read as the reverse complement.
GGCACATGTGTAAAGCATTGTCTGGCCTTAGTGGATCATATATGATGGCACCACATATGTTGCAGCCATTCAGTGTGGAACATAGTGAAGGCACAATGTCTGCATATATGTGCCTATTGTACCGCTGTACAGGGTGCCATGTCCTCTGCAGGCCACTGCGGTCACACCATGCTTACTATCTGTCCTCAATGTGCACGTTACTAGCAACATAGTGGGATATCCTAGGCAAGGTTGTATGTGCATGGCACATGGGTGCAGGACATATACCGGGTACTAGTAGGGCTGCATACTTAGTTCACCAGCCCTTTTGCCAGATGTATGGGTATGGCTTGCCAACACAGTGCCATGGCTGACTGACAGCTTTACTCCTCGTGAGGTGGCCAATGTGTCATAAGACGGATACTATATAGGAAAACTACAAAACCTACTCCCAAACATGTCCAATGGTAAGACAATCACAGCCAGCTCTACACAGGCTCTGACAGACAAACACACACTTGCCATGTCCTGTATGCAAACTCCTACCATATCACACTGCAGCAACATGTGTTTAGGGCAAACGCTACAGCGAATACTACAAAGCACTGTACTTGTCTCACGCAGACACATACACACACACACACACACACACACACACACACACACACACACACACACACACACACACACACACACACACACACACACACACACACACAGTTGGCATGTCTGAGATTAGAACACCGACCTAACTACTTTACTACACTACAGCATTATGCGGTTATAGAACACGCTACCGAGATTACTGGGACACAGCACTCCCAGAGGTGTATTTGTAGATGGGTGACATCATCGGACTTGATAACGGTGGGTATAAGAAATGTATGGAGCGTGAGCAGTATAAAAGCATTACTCAGTCCTCAGGCAAATGGACACACACACACACACACACACACACACACACACACACACACACACACACACACACACACACACACATGGCAAGTGTGGGACTAGAACACCGACCTAACTACTTTATTACACTACAGCATTATGCAGTTATAAAACACGCTAACAAGATTACTGGGACACAGCCCTCCCAGAGGTGTATTTGTATTTGGGTGACATCATCGGCCTTGCTAACGGTGGGTATAAGAAATGTATGGAGTGTGGGCAGTCTATAAGCAATTTAGAGTCCACCGGCAAACGGGGACATACACACACACACACACACACACACACACACACACACACACACACACACATGCCAGTGGTGGGTACAGAACATCTGCCTATTTACAGATTACTATTACAATACTACATACTTACAAATCGAGCCACACAGACTACACATGTCAAGGCTGTCATTATGACCGTCTGGGAATGCAGACATCAACAGGCAGTTAAGATGTACATACCTGTGAACCTGTGTGTTTAAAGTAGGAATCTATCCTGACCTGGAGTATGCACATCTGTGGAATGGACGACTACTACCACTATACAGGGTTACAATGGCCATGCCCATACACAGAGGCACATAACTGACACAAGGTGTCACGGGGCATGCTCACACACTTAGTAGCACAGGGCTGTTTGGAATGCACTATGTGTCCATCTACACAAGAATATACTGGGCATGCTCATACACTTAGTAGCACAATGGGCATGCTCACAGACTTAGTAGCACAGGGCTGGTCGGAATGCACTACTGTGCATCCATCTACACAAGGATATACTGGGCATGCCCATACTCCTAATAGCACAGGCTGACTGGGATGCACTTTGATGCTAAACACGGAGGGCCACAGTGGTCATGCTATTACAGCTAGACATAAAGAACACATTGTAATGGGCTCTGGTGTTAGTAGTTGTCATTGTTAGTGGGAACGCTGCTCTACATATATTTGCCACCGGTCTTTTACACAACATCAGCTGTCATTCTGGGATGACATGGCTGACAGCAGGCAGGCCTTTGTTACATATCACATGCATCCATGATACAAGGGATTGTGGATATTACCCAAGTCGCATCCACCCACACAGTGCCATTCCAAGTCAAATATCCTAAACACAGGTTAACTCCCATACACCTACAGAACAACTGCATTGTTTTCTTATGCTAACCAGTGCTAGATGTGTAGCATCCATATTCACAGCTGGTAATGGTAGATCCAACAATGGGGAGTACTGACATCTGTGCAGTGAGGACCTGGCTGATGTCTCTGTAGTGAGCAATGGCACTACCACCATATACCTCAGAACCTAGCACTACCACCATATACCTCAGAACCAGACATGTGGGCCATAACACAGGTACAGACAACTCCAGGTGGTGTACCCACATACATAAAGGCCACTCACATGTACTGACCAGTCCCCCCACAAAAGGCATCACAGATGAGCCATGTGCAGGATGCAGTGTCACATGCTGCATTCCAGGATGTAAACTGCAGACACCACCATGCCCTCGGACCACTAACACGCAACCATACATGTTGTATGACATAGAAGAGTACACCACCATGTGACCCTTGACCTGTGTACTGTACTAAGCTCTACATCAACTGTAGAGAGTACACATGTACTGGCACAGTTACATGATGTGTTATGCAATGCAATGATAACACTGTCTGTGACCAGGTCAGCTGTACACATACCAAGGGCCCTCGGTACTTTCCATCATTAGCAGATGTCTGTTGCTGTACACCAGTACACACCCTCATGTATGGACATGACATACATGTACCTGCTCTGGGTATGTACATGCCACACACACAACATACCTCTAAATAGCATAGCTGTTGTACTCCTTTGTGCAAACAGGTGGCTACAGCCATTACACACATGCACATGGAATGTAGGTCCATGGCTGCTGAATGCTAACAGTACATAAGGTGTTATATCAATGTTGACAGAGGTAACATCCCCTCTGTACTGGTCACCCATCATATCATACAACAGTCCATGTGTCATGTATGTCATTACACATATCCACCAATTGCAATACCTACAAACATGACCAAATGTCAGAATTGTAGGACCTACAAACCTGTACACATTTTATTTTTATTTTTTTTTTTTTTTTTTTACATTTGTTGACCGGGCTAGTCCAACTGGATATTTTTCCATTTTCAGCAGAGGCCCGGGGAGAAAAGCTCCACATATAGACAAAAGGAGATACATCATGAGGACAAAAGACATAATACACATTATTTCCTATATCTAAAAACAGGAAAAGAAAGTGATAGAACATGGAAAAGGAAATGTCATAAGTTAACAGAAACAACAGGACTTAACTTTCTAGCGAATCTAAGTAAACATAATGTTGAACATTCTAACATGTTTTAGTACTAAGAGGAGGGAGTATAAGATTAAGGAAAGAAAAGAAACAATAGAGAGAGAGCAGATATAAATAGAGATATACTAGCTAAAGAGAGATTCAGGGCCATAAAGATGAAAGATGACGAGGAGGAGTCTGTAAGGTGGAAAAGGAAAGGTAAGGGAGGAAGCAGGAGGGACAGAAGAGTAGGGAGAGAAACGAGAGATTAATAGATAGAAATTACTTTAGTCAGGATTAGAGCAGGGAAATATCCAGTGGCTTTTAAGGTAAGTTCTGAGTTTTTGTTTAAACAAAACAGTGGAAGCAATAGAAGTAAGTTCAGAAGGAAGTTGATTCCAGTGTTTTCCAATGGTATTTGAAAACAGGGAATCACCTGCTAGGTTTTTAGATTTGGTTAAGGTAACTAGCAGTTTGCTAGATGAACGGAGGGAGTTTAGATTAGAGTAGGGGGTGAAGAGGTTGGAGAGTATAGGTGTGTTGAGGTTGGTAAAAAGTTATATGGATAAATGTGAGTTGGGAAAGAAGCAACATGTTTGATAGTTCAAGCCAGTTCAGTTGCTGCAAATTCAGACAGTGGTGCATTCTGAAAGGTTTACCAGTAACGAATCTAGCTATATTATTGTACGTGGTAGATAGTTTAGAGAGAATATTTTTCTTGAGGTTAGTATAGATAGGTGAAGCATAGAGAAGAGTAGAAATAAGATGAGAGTGGGCAAGGGTAGCTTTGGCTGGAGAGGTTAAGAAAGTTTTAATTCTATAGAGAGAGCCGAGTTTTCTGTTTACAGATTTAATGGTATTATTGATATGACAATCAAAGGTGAGGTTGTTGTCAATCGTGACACCTAGTAGTTTGGTAGTAAGGTCAGGTGATATAGTAGTTCCATTGTTAGATAGGATAGTAAAGTCTAATGTAGGGGATCTGGTAGTAGGCTTAAAGAGTAAGAGTTTGGTTTTTTTAGCATTTAGAAGTAGGCATCATTTTGAGAACCAGGTTTCAACTTTGGAGAAAACAGCTTGAGTATTGATTTGAAGTTCAGTGATGGATTTAGCAGAGCAAATTAATGTGGAGTCGTCAGCGTATTGTATACAAGTGGCCTGGGGAATCGCTGCTTGTAAGTCATTTATAAAGAGGGAGAAAAGAAGTGGCCCAAGAAGAGAACCTTGGGGGACCCCAAGTGAGATAGGGAGAAGGGATGAGAGTTTGTTATCCCAAAGAACGGCTTGTTTCCTGTTTGTAAGATAGGAACTAAACCAGTGGTCAGCCTTATATTCTAAGGAGAGAGATTCAAGAATTTTCAAGAGAATGGAGTGGTTAACCATATCAAAGGCCTTAGACAGGTCAATGAAGAGAGCTGAAGACAGGATGTTGTTATTACAATTCTTATTAATATGGTCTGTAAAGGTGAGGAGAGCGGCGGTTGTGCTGTGAAAAGGCCTAAATCCATGTTGACAGTTAGTGAGAATGTTGTTCTTTATTAAGTGGTCCATTAACTGATGATGAACACATTTTTCCATGATCTTTGCTATAGGGGACAAGAGAGCTATGGGCCTATAATTAGAGAGTCCATAGGAGTTACCTCCTTTGTGCAAGGGTATGATATGAGAGATTTTCCAAATGTCAGGTATGGCTTCTTCATTTATGGTTCTGTTAATGAGAATAGATATGGGATAGGCAATTTCCGGGGGCTGCTTTTTGAAGGAATTCAGATGGGAGTTGGTCAGCCGAGGGGGTGCAGGGTTTAAGTTTGTGGATACATTTTTGTATAAAGGCAGTGGAGATGGGTTGTAGCCTAAAGATTGGTAGTCTGGAGGATGCAGGGTCGGGGATACTAGTATAGTCACTAGAGAGGCGAGAGGCCAAAGAATTAATAGTATCAATAAAGAAAGAGTTGAAAGTATTGGCAGTATCAAGGGTGGAATTCTTTTCAGATCCGGTAGGGGATGGAGTGGTAGTCTGACCAGGGTGTAGAAGCCTATTTAGGGTTGACCAGAATTTTTGAGGGTTATTGTGATTAGCTTGCTGGAGATTACTATAATAACTTCTTTTATCAGAGAAGATAGCTTTTTTAGTACTGTTTCTTAGGTATCTAAAGGTCTGTTGGTCGACAGAAGATTTGCTAGTTCGCCATTTTATCCAAGCTTTGTTTCTAAGTAACATTTTTTGTCTTGTATCTTTAGATAACCAGGGGGCAGGTTTAGATTTAATTCGGATAGTGCATGATGGGGCATGATTATCTAGAATAGTTAGGAATGTAGTATTGAAGTATTGCACAGCTTCTTCTAGAGGAAGTGTCTTTAGTTGGTTCCAATTGCAAGCACTTAGTTCAGTTCTAAATTGTATAGGGTTGAAACATTTGAGATTACGTAGGGTCCTATAGGTAGGTGTATTGTTAGAGGCATTTCTTTGTCTAATAATATAGGTTAGATTGTGATCACTAAAGTCATCTGGTAGTATTCCAGATTGATATTTAAGTAGAGGTTTATTAACGAGAATCCAGTCTAGAATGCTTTCTTTGTTGTTAGATTTGTTAGTCCTAGTAGAGGCATTTATTATTTGAGTAAAGTCATGGAGGTTAATATGTGAAGCTGGGTTATTAGTAATTAAAGAGGACCAGTCCAGGTTAAAGTCTCCAAGGATTATGGTTTCTTGTGGATAGGAGGAGGAGAGCCAACTGAGGTTATTTTCTATAGTAGTAGAATTATTTCCAGGGGGTAGATATATACAGATAATATAGATGGACTTTTTAGGGTTTAGTTGTAGCTTTGAGATAAGAAGTTCGGTCTTGTTATTGTCCAGGTTATCGTAGGGTATTAATGTTACACTAAGTTCTGTTTTGAATAGGAGTGCAACTCCTCCGCCTTTTCTAGTTTTGCGGTCAAGTCTCAAGATGTTATAACCTGGAGGTAAGATTTCATTATCTTTGGTAAAGGGTTTTAACCAGGTTTCAGTTAAACAGAGAATATCAAAGGAGTGGTGTTGTAGAAGGGAGTGGAGATGGGTGATTTTATTATTGACACTTCTTATATTAAGGTGACCTATGAGTAGAGTGTTTGTATTAGAGGTTGGTAGTAGTAGGGAAGAGTTTAGTGGAGTGGCTGCCTCACCAGGTGGAATGGTTAAGGGCCCTGTGTTGGGGTGGATGTCTCCGTCTACCAAGGTAGAGTGGCTATGTTCAAGGTAAGCTATGATAGGGGAGTACAGTAAATATTTTGGTTTCTTAATCAGGAGATTTAGAATTTTAATGTGGTACAGTCTGTGATATCTGGCAAGGAGGTAGCTAGGGGTAGATGTAATGTTTAAATGAGTAAGTTTTAGGCTTTTGAGATCAGTGGCCATATGTTTGGGTGAGTAGTTAAAGTGGTAATTGGGATTTGATTCATAACAGGTTAGGAAGTAGGGAAGTGTGAGGGCAAGAGAAATAATAAGTGGAAGTGTTAGCTTTTTCAAAGTAGTTCCTATTCCAGGGGTCTTGGATATTGGTTTGTAAGTTTTGGTAGACATATTGAGGTGAGAGAGAAAGGAATAAACTGGATAAAGGCTGAGAGTATAGAGTGAGTAAATGAAACCAGGTGGATACCAAGGTAAGTGTGTAGTTATGGGGGGGAGGGGAGAAAGAAGAGGTAATAGAGGGAGGTAAAATAGGAGGGAGGTGTGGGTGAGGTAGGATCTTAGGGAAGGTGTAGATATAGAGGAGGTGTGGTATGTAGGAGGCTAGGATAGGTGGAGAGAAGGAGGAGGTGTGGTATGTCAAGTATAAGGCTAGAGGTACGTGGGGTGGGTGGGATAAGGGGGTAGGGAGGGGAGCGAAGCGGGGCAGAAACAGCCAGAGAGGAGAGCGAAGTCTATCAGCTAAGCAGAGTGTTATGCATAGTGTTGTGCATTGAGATAACATGCGTGTGCAGTTGCTAATGTATGCAGGTGGCATGTATCCTAGTACATCATGCAGCTGCAATGCAGCCTCAACATTGCCAACTGTATATGGTGATATGCTGAATGTACAGAAAGATGTACCACAAGTATGGACAGATGTGTTGAAATAACTAAGTGGTGGGGCATCTTTGCAGATGGATGGTTGCTGTGGACAGCTCACAGGTGTGTCACAAGTGGTCCTACAATACCCTGTGTAACTGGTAAGCAATGGTTTTGTTAATTGAAGGACATAACACACAGCTTAGACAGTGGTCAGGGTGACAGTGAAGGTAAATCACTTAACACGTGTTAATAGATATGATGTCCCTAGTGCATATATCAGCACTGTTGGCACAGGAAGCATCAGTACAGTTTGTAACTCATGCAATACTGCTGTATGTCTGACATACATAACATGAGCTAGGCAGGTCTGAGATTCACAGTACTGGCATGTGTGGTTGTGTGTGTGTCCATATATGTCACGTATTGTGGGGAATACATCTCAATTGTTACTCACTATCCTGTACACTAGTGTACACATCTGTACAGACTGCAATGTAGAAAGCAGGACATAGGCAGGGGCGTGTAGCTGACTGGTCCCTGGGGTGAGGATGTATGTTACCATACTGAACTGATAAGACCCCTCCCACCATCCAGGCAATGCATTCTACTATCCATGTTGATGCCCCTGATCTTAGGCCGTACTGACTACCTGTACATGTGTATTCTCTGTGTTGCATCATGTAGGGGCACAGTACTGTAATGATGATTTGCACATAGACATGGGTCTTCATACCACCAGTAGCAACTGTGTGCGAGTGTGTGTTACTGTTTCAGTGAAGCCGTGAGAGTGTGTGTGTGTGTGTGTGTGTGTGTGTGTGTGTGTGTGTGTGTGTGTGTATGTTACAGTGTCACTGAATACATGTGTGTCAATACCTGAGTGTGTGGGTGCAGTTGTGTGTTGGCATCCTGTCATCGGAATGTGTATTACTGATTCCCATTGAGGCATCACACTTCCCACTGGTCTCTACCCTTGTTATCAGCTAGACCACTCTCTTACCTCACCACTCCATGTAACTGTACCTGTGATGTCACCTTTTATGGATGTCATATCTGTGGCCAAAGTAGCTTAATACACAGCTATCATGCTCTTGGAATGGTAGACATGTTTGTAATGTGGGACATTCTCACTGGTATGTGACAGCTACACGGTGCATGCTAGTATATTCATACATACCTTTGAGTAGTCCACATTGACATATGGGACACTTAACTGCAAACACTGACATCCACTGGCACGTGCAATTAGACCTGAAGAAGGACAGCAGAACATCATGACCAACATACACAAGACACATACTGTTAATAGTATTGTACACCTGCACTACATGGCATATCCAGTCCTCAACATTTGTAAACTACACATATCATCCTAGTCTGTTCATCCTGTGCATCAGACCATATGAGCATGTCCCTGCACTGATGGTGTGGATGTCAGGGATGCGGCACAGACATCATCATATGCACAGGGTGTAAATGTTTGCCAGAGGCCTAGGCTGCACCATTGTATGACATCATGTGTGTGGGTTTGGGCCTTTGATCTAATTGGGCGTGTGTGGATGTTATGCATATGTCTGTTGCGGTGCCCTACATAGGTGTCCAGTGTGTGCGTGTATGTATGCATACAGTTCTCCCATGTGTCTGGCCTACACAGGGGTATTATTGACAGCTGCAGACTGTACAGGCAAGGTTTTACAGTTCACGGTGGACATGGGACCTCTGTCTGCCAGGGGTTGCACGGGCACTACCAGACAGAGGTGCAGATTGGGTACTGTCTGATGTCACTTGTCCACTGGAACCGTGTCCCTGTTGGGACCATCCCGGGCCATGTGAACATGGCCTGCTGTGTCGTGGTGTGGACAGCATAGCACCAGATGCACTGCTGCTGCTACCGCCACTATGGGAGCTGGCATGTGAGGCAGCTTGTACATGTAGACCTGACACAGGTGATGTAGCAGGCCTACATCCACGTGCCTGATGCCTCAATCCTACCAGATGTTCCAACATGTACAGCTCACGCTCACGGATTGTCATGCCATGATCAAGGACTCCAACCATATCACCCAACCATCTATCCAAAGCATCCGCAATCTGCTGTTGGGCATTTACCATTGCCTGGATGCTGTAGTTTAAAGAATGGACAGCAGCCCTCTGTAGCCTCTGATCTTCTCTGTTGCACTGTTCAACATGAGTCTGTGCCTCCATTACAGCCTGAAACATGCATCTGGTGACATCAGCTGCTGTGCTCTGTCATGCAGGAGCATGTTGGCTGAGGTCCCCCTACAAGCAGCACTGGCCATGTGCCTGTGTGGGGCACCACCAGTAGTTTGGCTGACACCATGGTATGCAGGCACACCTTCCATAGCCCCCACACTTTTCTGTTCCAAGCTGCCATGTGCCAACTGTCCTTCCTCTATGGCCACTGGTGATGGGGTATGTGCAGGTATGGGATTTGTGTGCGGGGATGAGGTGAATATAGATGAAATGACAACCAATGGCACAGATTCAGCCCCTGACAACTCTGCCTGTGTCCCAATCATATGTTCATCATCACTGCTAGAGTCTGTGGGGACACTAACATCAGATGTACCGCAGGAGGGCAATGCACCTACATCACCTGTGAGGGCAGACAAGAACTGTACATTACAATCTATACAATAGACACACACATGCATGTGATATGACAGAAGGCTTGCAACATGCATGTGATACAGCAGACAGCATGCAGCGCAGACAATAATAGTGGTAGTTATCATACATCCCTAGATTGCACACAGCAGCATGCATGTTTCATAGCAGATGGCATGCAAATTACACAATCATAGTAGTAGTTAGCATACATCCCTGTGTTACACCATGTGGACCAGCACAGGTTAACAGTACACCTGCCTGATGTGTGGCATATGACCTTGATAATCACATACAGTATGACATGTGATCTGCTGACTTGTGCAATGACATGCATACATGTTTAACACAATGGTGTCCTGTCAAATATAAAGTGGGGCAATGGTGTACCAATTCAGTGTTGTCTGTCCGCCCTACAGATATACTGGAAATTTAGCTGATGTGCATGGCCATTGCAGGGAATCATGAGGCATCTCTAGTGTTATACAGTGTGAGTTACAGACAGGGTTCATAGCCATGACTGTGTTCAGATACAATACATATATACTGTGCAATGTGACCCATGTCACTGAGGTGTATACACACTAAACCATAATGTGGAAGTTGTGACACAGGTCACTGATTGGTATACGAATGACATCCCTGCACATCTGCAACCATATTGCTGCAGCATGGCAACTATGGCCAGACATGTAGAACATGTCGGTGCACAATGTCCCACATGACATCTGTGTACCACATACATGCACACACAAGGAGCTATATTGGCATTTATGTCCAACACCAGCAATGGAAAGGTACTGTATCTGTGGTCTGCTGTGGATACTGTACAGGTGACTGCTGTCATGTTGCAATACCCTCAAGATGTTCAACACATCTTATGTGGTGGATTGATGTTACACCTACACAAGATGCACACAGGCCTGTAGGATGTCTAGTGTCCCACATCTACATTATGACCATTATACAAAGACCATGGTTGAACCATGTTTAGCCATTGTACGACAAGGTGTTCACACAAGCGCAACACATCTACTGTGTGTGTTTCTCCATGTCTCTGGCCATCCTCCATGGCCATGTGTGTACATGTGTTGTCCAACTCATTGTGATGGGCATCTATTTCACATGTCTGTGTTGTCCCATATGACATATATGCTCCACTGACAACAAGGTTATGCAGATAAAGAGTGGTATGTGGGATATGTTTTCAGGTTAGGTAGGCAGTGTAGCAGCCAGGCCAGTAGATGTCATGGACATGTCAAGATAGCACATCACATTGTGTGACATTCATAGCAGGCCTATGATCCACACCGGTGAAACCTGTGTGCTGGCCATACCCCTGCCCACTGTGTACTACTGTTTGTATTCACCACATGTGTAGATCAGATCTGTAGTACATCCCTAAAGTGAACAGCACCTCCACCATTGTATGCACAGCTGTCAACACATCTGGCAATAAAGTTTGAGAGGATTCATTTTGGTGAGATGATTCACATAGTTTGCAAGTGTTGCACATGGGTAGTCATCGTGATGCATTGCAGGTCCGACCTGTATCTTGTGACAGGACAATACATTATGTGTACATGTTGCGAATGGCCACGTGGCAGATAGATTTGTGCATTATGGTTACTGATAAATAATAACACTCTCACCTGCAACGGGCTGCTGTCACAGCGGAATGCCAGAGGTACCTAAATAGGAGTAACACAGCAGTATGAGCATAATCCACCCCTGTATAAAGGCTGCAGGGTGCAATGTGCGTAACACATACACCAGTACATTAGACTATACTATGGTGAATGCACGTGTGCATACACAGAGTAGCATACTATAGTATACGGCATGTGTGTATACATGCCTTGCATATGATGTTACATTACATATTGTACAGTGACACATGCAACTATATGGAATATAGTTGATATAGATGCAGCACTGACTTACCAGGCAACTCCAGACTCAGTGGTTGAGAGACACCCTTCTCCACAATATCGGCTAAAGCTTGTGGATGTGGTTCTGCAGGTGTCCCCAGCTTGGCCAGTAGCTCCTCGGTATGTGCGAGTGGGGGCTGGGTTGGTGGTCCACCACCTGTTGCACCTTGTTCCCTGGCAATTGCATTCACACTCTGTTTCGCCCATCTAATGAGGTCTGTACAGTGTCTGTGCACCTGCTGGTATGTGCAGTTGTGGTCACCCACATCATTAACCCTCCTGCAAAGTTGCATCCACAGGGCATCCCACTGCTGTGCATCCTGTGGCACATGGCTGAACAGGATATCGTGATTGTCAAGTAGGTATGGGGTGAGGGCCTCATCCTCCAAGCATGTAAAAGGGGGAAGCCTTGCATGCAGCATACCTGGAAGACATAATGATGGAGACAGGTCATAGTAACTCACAGAGACATACAGAGCTACAGCTGAACATACATGTGTATCACATTAATTCAGTTTAAATAGTTGTATTTGCAAACCTACATGACACTGATGCATTTGTGTAACACACATGTGACACTCAATGTTGAGTGGATATTATCACCATATATATGTGTGTGTCACCTGATCACATTGCTCATTCTCCATGTGGTTGCTGTCTTAATGTGGGCATGTTTGTTTGCCTGTACTGGTGTTCCTACATATCAGCACATGGCTGGATGTGTCCACATTAATGCAGTCGACCTTGATGCAATGTATATGTCACATATAAGGACTTACACTGCCTTAACAGACATGACCTGTGACCCTGAAGACATGCTCACATAAGGTTTTACATGTATGTGTTCTGCCATATACATCTACATGGCACTGTACAGTGATTCAACATCCTGCCATGTATCACCTGTGTTGCACATGTGATACACATGGGACACTGGCTAGCCAGATGGTATTTGCAGGGATGGATATCAACTATAGCATGTACAGTCAAAGTCAACTAGTGGGCTATATGCCATGGGCCATGTATGAATCTAGGGTGAAAGGTTACCTGGCAGTAGCCGACAGGCGGGTCTGTGGGGCCAGGTGGAGCAGTGCCACATTACTGATCCACAGGGTTAATGATACATATGCCATGCGTTACCATGCTGTCATCACACCATGTCTGAGAGGGGAGCAATGTGCAGCTTTGATGGACAGGAATGCATAGTATGGCAGGACTATGTCAAGTGTATGGGACAAGGATCTGTCCAGCATGTGGTAGGTGGATGTCCATGAAGTATGTGTTCGAGATCAGGATGAGTACGTGTAGCATGTCTAACATCACTGGGTTGGACATGGATTTATTCAGGGTATGCATCATGCTACATAGTGGAGATGGGGAATGGGAAGACTGGTGTAGGCCATCTGCACAAGGCCAATACCACTTAAAGGAAATATGTGATCTGATATGGGTCACTTGAGTGTTCTGTATGGCTAGGCAATGATCTCCATATTCATGAATGGCACCCTATCATTATTAGGGTTGCCACATATGACTACATGACAGGTGTGGTGACGTTGCTATAACGGGAAAGACAACTGCCCAGCTGCATCCTTCACACACAAGTGTCCATTATGTTGACCGCTGCCTAGGTGGTAGTTCATGGGTACAGAGTTATTAACATAGGGGTGACAATGCAAGTCAGCTATTGCTCCTAGTCATAGTCATTCGCATACTTCAATAGGCAGATACCTTCTGTTTGTCTGTGAGGTATGGACTACAATGAGGGGGAATACAATTCATTAACCATGACATACTGTAGCTGCCACTGGTGTGATGATCACGTATTGTTCAGACACCTTCTGAAGTGTTGGTTCTGCCAGCAGTCCTGTTGCAAAACACTCCTGTGACATAGGAATGTACATCTAGTATACTAAGTGTAGGTGGTACACAGTATGGGTGATGATGGCCTATGACCTGGCAAGGGTATGATATGCAGTGTGACATTAACCATACTGTCATCTACATCTGTACTGCTGACATCATTTAAGTGATCAAGGTTCATGGCCTTCCAGACTAGTCTCAGCAGGGTAGTAGTAAAGTACTTCCCATTATCAGTGGTGTCTCCCCCTTTGGTGGGTTGTGATACCTGTTGGTGTGCACCATTCAGTGTGTACTCGACCTGACATGGAGCTATGTTTTACATGATGTGTACGTGGAGAGAATCTTGTTTTGCCATATGTGTATGATACAACCTGTGATGTGGGCAGGTCCCATGCAGACTGAGTGCAGCTTATACCTGTATAGTTGTGGGTGCAGGGGCCCTGTGGTGTACAGGGATATATACTTGTGTACCTGTTGGGGGGAGGGGGCCATGTGTTTATATTATCCAAGAGTCTATATGGATTGCATATTCATGCTAAGCACTTGTTCTGGACTTGTAAACACTATGTAAGCTAATAATTACTGTAACACTCAATCTTCCTCGTTACCTACAGGTAAGGGTGAACAGGTTTTGTACATACTTTTCTTACTGGTTTAGAGTAATGTAGCTCTTGTACTCACTTTCCACACTTATCTAGGTGAATGTAGTTCTATATTCAGGCATGTCTAAGAGTCAACTGCCAGTGTTCTCACCTGTCTATCTGATGAATCTGGGCATCTTGAGGCAATGTACACATTGCCTCATGTACACAGACAAGCCTCTCTGCCTACCACCCAACACTGCAACCTGTGAGAGATGCACTCATCTAGCCAAACTGGAGGTAAAGGTCTCTCCAACCAAGCCTGACCCTGACTGTCATGTGAAGAAGGTACACAGTCGCACAACACCACACTCATCACATAAGTCTCACTGAATCTACCCCACCTTTAACTGGGAAAACTATTTGTGTACCAACACATTAGCTCAACAGTTTCTGGAATTCATAAACACCAATGCCCTGACTCAACATATCCACACACCCACCAGGGGCAACAATATCCTGGACCTAGTCATTACCAATATGAGTGACTGCTGCTCCATATGCGAAGCCAACTCCTCGTTGGTTCAATCGGTTCATGTGCTGAACACCATTGATATCCACATCCCGCACCTACCCCCCATTAAGGGAACCACAGTATAATATGTCTACAAGGTCAACTACATGCTTCTTAAGACAGACGTGGTGGAAGTCATGACACCCATGCAGATGGACAGTACTGTTACAACTGCTGAATCCTACACAAATGCACTCTATAAGCACTTGCAGGAGTGCATGGCTTGTGCTATCTCAAACAGAACCAGGACGCTATACGCCTGATTAACTAAACCAATCTGGTGGTCCCCTGCCATAAACATATTGTACTACAAGAGGAAGACACTGTTGCAAACAAGAGTACAATAGCATGCGTGGAGGAGATCCCTGGCCAGCCTCAGTAAGAAGGTGAGATCCCTTATAAGATCCTCCAAAGCTAGCTATGAAAACTATAATGCAACTAATACCAACAACAACCACAAAGCATTCTATAGCTATGTCACACATCTCGATGTCAACAACCAGATGTGCTCTGAGTTACAGCACAAAGGCACGAATATTACAGAAACAATTGCTATTGACAACATCCTGTCAGATCCCTCTCAAAGCTGCACACTCTAAAGGCAATATCACAGCATCCATGAGACCAGACAACATCCCAGGCTGCGTTTTACATGAACTTCAGATTATATTGTCTCCCCACCTATGCACCATGTTCAATAATAGCCTCACATCAGGCATAGTGCCCCCAGAATGGTGCACAGCAACAGTTATCCCACTCCACAGAGGTGGCACCACAACGGACCACAGGACCTATTTCCCTATAGGCCTGACTAGCCTGGTCTGCAAGGCTATGATGCACATCATGGATCACTGTCACAGAGACATTAGGTACCTCCCAACCTTTGACCCCTCCCTGTTTAGCATTGTTAAGGCCAGACCATGCCTTCTAAACCTGGTGGACTTCTTAGAGTCAGTTACCAAGGCATTAGATGAGGGTAAGGAGGTCCACACAGCCTACCTAGATCTCTCATAGGCTTTCAACACCATTCCTCCTTCTGGTATTATCAACATACCCATCCGCCTGAACATTAACCCCTACGTCATGTGATGGTTTGCAAAGTGGCTCATGGACAGAACCCACACAGGGAGAGTTGCATATCCTAGTTCCAACTGTATACCAATTACAACTGGCGTCCCCCAGGGCTCAGTCCTAGGACTCCTCATGTTCAGTATATACTTCCCTGATGTACAGACAAGCACAGGAGGGCTTTGGCTGAAAAGGTTTGCAGACGACTGCAAACTAGGGGACATTATTGTTTCCCCAGCTGTTACAGACACCCTCTGGAAGGGTCGCACTGAGATGGATACCTGGTGTTAATATCATGGCGTCAAGCTGAATGCCTAAAACTGCATAGTCATCCCCTTTTGATATAACTCATTACTCATGGACTACCATGTAGGTGCCAGTCCCCTACATATAGAAAAGGTAATATGGGATCTGGAAACGCTAGTAGATAGCAATTTCTCCTTCAATACCCATAATGACAAGGTGGTTAGAATATCCTTGTACATGCCCCCCCTAATCTTTAAACATTTTGCATCCAGATCAGAGGGGCCATTGTGACTCAACACATGTCATATTAGACCCATTAAAGGATACAACACCCCATTTGGGATATATCTTACAAGACAACTGCAACAGCTTGGAAAACCACACCAGTACCACACCAAGAGGATTACTGACCTCAAACAGATGACCTATGCAGCCCAACCTACGAAACTCCAGCTGTACTCAGTTGCATACCGCATACTCACAGGTGATCTCTGCTTGACATACAAGGCCCATGTCTAACCCTGTATTGCTGGATATGCTCCACCTAAACAGAAACCCCTGAGAGGCACATGCTCTAGGGATATACACCCAACCACAATGATGAGTAGGATGTGCTGGACAGATAGATTCCTGACCCAGACACTCCCTATGCTTTGGAACATGATTCCAATGTACATCAGGCAGGGCCCCTCATGAGCACTCTTCAAGGGAAACCTTGACTTGTGGATGGGAGACAGACATGTACCCCGGGGATCACTGCAGTGGCTCTGCTGGACAGAGGCACAGGGAACTATTGGCTCTGCCATTCAGAGGCACAGGGAACCAACCTATGGGGGAGGCAAAAGCCAACACACGCTAGCTAGGCTTACAGTTACCCTTGGTAAGACAGCCTAGTACCTACCTTTGCACATATTATATGTCTTATGTGCATGGATAGTTAAATAGCTCTTCCATTTTACTTTGCTATCATGCTGATAACTGTCAGCTCACTAAAATACATATGTATCCTGTTATTGTGCATTGTAAATGCCAACTGACATAACTAATGTTTGCCTAACATTACAGTAATGCTATGTAGCTTGTAATACATATCTGCCTACAATACTGTACATTACACAGTTATTGGCACAATATCCCACAATGCAAATCATACTTGCACAGTGGCCAAACCTTCCACATGTTACTCTCTGTAATGCACCCATACATATGGCTACAGTTGCAATATATCAACATATACTATTCCCTGTTTTAGCACATACTTGTTGGACCAGCCCTGCCACTGACATCGGCTAGTAAGGAGTATTTCTGTTCAAAGCCCTTATATAGCATCCCTTGTGGTGTATGCGGTGTTTGCCTTGCGACCTACAGCAGTACACACAAATACTATAAGCGTTACTATGCTCAACAATACAATAAATGTTTCCACTATATGGATTGCGTGCACTTTAAATACTACACAATAGTACTACATACACAGACATACTGACTGTTCTACATACCTTATTAGTAACCTGAGGTGTCGTTAACTGTTGATTCAATCCTTTTCGGTTTGTGTTTCAATGCTCTTTGTAATGTTCTGCTGGTATATACGGATGGTTTGAATGTGTGATAACACATCCTTTTCTAGTTACATATTGGTAACTTGTGGTATCCTGTCCACCAATTGCTGTTCCAAAGTAGTTAATTGGATGCACATCAGCTGTGCAGCTACTCCATTAGCCGATACCATGGCAACAGTGGTGTATAAGTGAGTACTCCTTTTGGGCATTGTCCATTTGCCTTACTTTCGAGGGAGATGGCCTAGATGGGTTATTGTGATATATTTCAACAGCTATATGGAGACACACAGAGAGATATTAGCTTCATGACTCCTGTGGACTGTGTGTAATGGCTAGACAATTTAGTTCTACATGTGAGTACAGCTGGTATATTTCAGAACAGTGCTACTTATGCAGGGTTTGTTTTTACCTGATACTTCTGCAGATGTTTAAGTCTGGCAGGGATGTTTGGCCAGCTCAAGGCCATATGGCTATGCATGAACTGTTATGTGGTGTACAGTGTGCTCACCAGACATCCTTGATTTGGTGTACAAGTGTAGCATACTTTGTTGTTACTCACCAATTGCTAACACATCCCAGTGTACGCACAACCCTCTGAAATGGGATTAGTGCAAACAAACCCTATTACATCAGCAGCTGTTCCATTGTATAACAGCAGCTATTTCACATAGGGCCATGTTAGTGTGTCTCTGACAAGGTATGTTAAGGCTTCTGAAGATGTCGTACAGTGTGTGAATGATTTGTGATGTTATTACAGTTTGCATTGTAATATACTAGACATGAAATGTATATACTCCCAATGAGCTCCTATAACCTCCAGAAGCAGAACAGAAAGAAACAGTACAATACCACAGAACAAAGTCTCTCCAGGAGGCAGACAGCAGCAATTCCAATGTAACTCCAAGGATAATCCACAAATATCAGTCCTCAGTGACAATTCCACAAAGAAAAACAGGAACTACTCGAATCCAATAAAACACAGCACTGCTTTATTTAAACCACACACAAGCGCTTTCACTACTGCTTCTTCAGGTGTATGAGAAAAGTCAGAACAGCACCTGTTTATATATCACATCAAAGCACATGATCAATTAGCTTAAAGGCAACATGTCAAATAAAAACTTGCCTATAAAACAAAATGTCTATCATATAAAACAAAAATAAAAAAGAACAAAAATACAAGTAAAATACAGATGTATAGAATATATATATATATAGCTAGAACTATGTAAATGAAAAAAAAAAAATATATATATATATATAATAAATATAATAAAAACAATCAGTTGGAAGTTACCTACGTAACTTCCTTTTCTTTAATGTTGGCTTCATAGGCATATTATCATTCAAACCATGGCCAAACGTAGCCCTCAACATAACAATCCACCTGGCTTCAAGTTCCTCAGTTCTTCCTTTAATGCCACTAAATCTATCACTAATAATGGCTTTTGATATAACCATAAACTTAAAGCTATGATTGGTACCTTTCTCTGTAACATGTTTGGACAGGGCATTAACCCTGGACCCTTTAGCAATATGGTACACATGTTCCCTGATTCTCTCCTTTAACATCCTATCTGTTTTTCCAACATAAAAACTTTGACACAGTGAGCACACTGCAAGATAAACGACATGCTGGGTATAGCAACTAGCACTAACCCTGACATCAAAAACTCTCTTAGCGTCAGGATGTTGAAAGGAGACTCCCTCCAAAATGTAGGTGCACTGATTACATTTGCCACATGGTTTTGTACCATGAACTACATCACCCAATACACAACTTCTGGGTATACACAACCTCCTCTTCAAATTTATCTTGTTTTTAAAAGTAAACTGAGGTATCTCTCCTACTATATCTTTCAAAACCGGATCTGTCATCAATATGTTCCAATGATCATTGAACACATTGGTATACTTCCTAACATCTCTAGTATACGGAATACACATGCCCAGCTTGGTGTCCCTACTCGAAAAATTCCTCTCCCTCTTACCTCCACATGAGAAATAAGGTTTAGCTCTACTATTCCTTAATTGTCTAACCTCAGAACTCCTAGCCTCCACCATCCTCCCTTCATAACCTCTATCCCTTAATTCCTCACTAGTAGTCATGACCTGTTGCTCGAAGTCACTATCCCTAACATTCAACCTGGAGGCTCTAAAAAATTGATTTTGTACAATATTGGTAAAAACATACCTCGGATGCATGCTGTCCCTACTAAGTAGACTGCTAACATAACATTCCTTCCTATGTAATTTCGTGGAAATAACTCCGAATTAATTTTTCTCTACTAAAACATCTAGAAAGCTAATGCTTGACTTGGAGTATCCCAGAGTGAATTTCAAGAAGGTGGTGGTCCCATTCAAGTAATTAACAAAAGCTTTCAATTCATCCTCAGTGCCTCCCCACAAAATAAAAAGATCATCAACAAATCTCCGGTATAAAATAATATTCCCTTCATATGGACTGGAATGAATAAATTCTAACTCCCAAGCCAACATTACCCCATTAGCATAACTGTTAGAACAGGAACTGCCCATAGCTACACCATTTTTCTGATGGTATACTTTACCATCAAACATAAAAACATTATTCTCCAAAACAATGTTTAACAAATCCTGTATCAGTGCTATCTCTTCACCCCTGTACAAGTCACTAGAAGACAGTAATCTGCTCAAATATTCGACACCTGTAGAATTAGGGATAACAGTGAATAACGAGACCACATCTAGAGTGACTAAAAACACATTTTCCATCATAGCATAATTTACAGTGCTTTCAAATAAATCTTGTAAGAAATGTTCAGTATCTCGTAATAATGTTTGATACTTCTCTAGTAGTGGTTTCAATTTAGCATCTAAATAAATTGAGATAACCTCAGTACACCACCCACCCCCTGAGACAATCGGTCTCATGGGGGGGCCTAACCATATTCTTGTGTAGCTTGGGCAATCCCTGTATCTGAGGTATTACATAGTTCTCAACCAAAAAATACTTCAACAATTCACTATTCAAAAACCCATATTCCCTCATCAACTTAATTTCATTGTTAATAGAAAGTGCCATAGTCTTCACTCTCTGTAAGGTGGTGGGTTCATAAAAACTCACCTCTGATAACATCTCACCCATAAGCTCATTGTAAGTTTCAACATCAAACACCACAATCCGGCCTCCTTTATCAGCTGGTCGTATGACCAACTTATCATTATTCACCAACTCATGCAACGCACAGAATTCTTGTTTGTTAAGATTATTCTTACCAGAAGAATTTATCAATTTTTAGAGCCTCCAGGTTGAATGTTAGGGATAGTGACTTCGAGCAACAGGTCATGACTACTAGTGAGGAATTAAGGGATAGAGGTTATGAAGGGAGGATGGTGGAGGCTAGGAGTTCTGAGGTTAGACAATTAAGGAATAGTAGAGCTAAACCTTATTTCTCATGTGGAGGTAAGAGGGAGAGGAATTTTTCGAGTAGGGACACCAAGCTGGGCATGTGTATTCCGTATACTAGAGATGTTAGGAAGTATACCAATGTGTTCAATGATCATTGGAACATATTGATGACAGATCCAGTTTTGAAAGATATAGTAGGAGAGATACCTCAGTTTACTTTTAAAAACAAGATAAATTTGAAGAGGAGGTTGTGTATACCCAGAAGTTGTGTATTGGGTGATGTAGTTCATGGTACAAAACCATGTGGCAAATGTAATCAGTGCACCTACATTTTGGAGGGAGTCCTCTTTCAACATCCTGACACTAAGAGAGTATTTGATGTCAGGGTTAGTGCTAGTTGCTATACCCAGCATGTCGTTTATCTTGCAGTGTGCTCACTGTGTCAAAGTTTTTATGTTGGAAAAACAGATAGGATGTTAAAGGAGAGAATCAGGGAACATGTGTACCATATTGCTAAAGGGTCCAGGGTTAATGCCCTGTCCAAACATGTTACAGAGAAAGGTACCAATCATAGCTTTAAGTTTATGGTTATATCAAAAGCCATTATTAGTGATAGATTTAGTGACATTAAAGGAAGAACTGAGGAACTTGAAGCCAGGTGGATTGTTATGTTGAGGGCTACGTTTGGCCATGGTTTGAATGATAATATGCCTATGAAGCCAACATTAAAGAAAAGGAAGTTACGTAGGTAACTTCCAACTGATTGTTTTTATTATATTTATTATATATATATATATATATATATATATATATATTTTTCATTTACATAGTTCTATCTATATATATATGTATTCTATACATCTGTATTTTACTT
This sequence comes from Protopterus annectens, assembly GCF_019279795.1. NCBI lineage: Eukaryota > Metazoa > Chordata > Ceratodontiformes > Protopteridae > Protopterus > Protopterus annectens. Next base: position 1,174,843,673 of record NC_056726.1, on the reverse strand, counting down.
GTATTTTTGTTCTTTTTTATTTTTGTTTTATATGATAGACATTTTGTTTTATAGGCAAGTTTTTATTTGACATGTTGCCTTTAAGCTAATTGATCATGTGCTTTGATGTGATATATAAACAGGTGCTGTTCTGACTTTTCTCATACACCTGAAGAAGCAGTAGTGAAAGCGCTTGTGTGTGGTTTAAATAAAGCAGTGCTGTGTTTTATTGGATTCGAGTAGTTCCTGTTTTTCTTTGTGAAATTGTCACTGAGGACTGATATTTGTGGATTATCCTTGGAGTTACATTGGAATTGCTGCTGTCTGCCTCCTGGAGAGACTTTGTTCTGTGGTATTGTATTGTAATATGTTTGGGTGTGGGGGTGATGTTGGTGCGTGTGCTTAGCAGATGCAGGTGTGTAGGAACTGCTTTTATACATAATCTCTATGTGTGTGAGGGTTCCTTCCCTATTTGAACACCTATCCTTTTGTGGACTAATACAATGGTAATTGCAGGCTGATTCATTAAGGCACTGTTATGTGGTTCCTGTATAGCATGCAGGTGATGTTAGTCCTTGAATCCCTTCGGTAATACATCTGAATGTAATAACATGTTGCTACACGATAGCTGTGTATTTCTGTCATAGGTATTTGCAGTCATCATAGTTGTGTTGGTGACTGACCCTCTTTGGCTAGGGGTGCCACCTTTTCATATGTCCATAGTGGGTCCTTTTCAGGACACACATCAGATTTTACAGGCTGTCACAAACCCATGGTCAGTACAAAGGATAGAACTTTCTTTTCTTGCCTAATTATAAGCTTATTCTTGTAGCAGTTTAGTAGCTTATCCTGTTTCCTGTACCATGTAGGTAGTTTAGATACAGAAATAACTGTTGTATGCAACTATTACAGTACATATGGGATATAATTATGTCCTACAATCCCAGGACATTTGCCACGTTTAATATATTTGGTCAGGACACAACCGTCCAAAGAGGGAGTGTCCCTCGCAAAGTGGGACAGGTGGTAACACTATCATTGGCTCATATCCATAGCACATATTTGTAATAGTGTATAGGCATATACTCTCCATATCCTTTGTTCATAAAGGTTGGTAGTGGCGGAATGTGTGATTGCTATGGTCTGTGTTATACACATATATGAACACTTCAACCGCTGTATATGGGAGACCTATGGAATCCTGAAACCACAGTGTTCCAACGCACACAGTACCGGGACCAGACTCCCATACCTCACATTACCGACATCGACAGTAACTCGTGAAGGTAACACAAGCATGGAACACACACATATACACTACTACCCAACACATCCAAACAAACCATCCTACACTACATATGAGCAGGTGGGCAAGCCCCCCTACACCCCATGTAGGTGTCTGGGCCCCTCACACCACCCCCTACTTTAATATTCTACATCCTAGGTTGCACAAGCAGACACAAAAAGCTAACCCACAACCACACATTATGGTCCCCCAAGAACACACACCACACACAGAACACGCACTTACACATACTACAACCCTAAGAAACACACGTACACACAGTAACCTACCCAAACCGCAACACAAGAAGCACTAACTGTCCATTAACATTGTGAGATTACACCTCGTGCATCTGGTGATCGGTACTGTGTTCTTTCAGACCTTAAGCCTCGGGATTATGTGTGTCGGTATATAAAGCAGTCGGTCTGTGGTAGGTATCCCATTTATATGTACCTCCATGGTTATGTAGATGTTGTTAACCTATCTATATATCTACATATATATGTATATCCCCATATATCGACATATCTCTCTCTTTCTCCCTCTCTCTCTATATATATATATGATGTATGTATATATATATATATATATATATATATATATATATATATATATATATATAAATAACATACACCTTTCATTGGGTACATGTCGGTTTGTCCTATTTCAACACATTCCTACCTTTTGTGTTTTATTCTGTCAGTATACACGACTGCCATTGGTACATCTCAGGTAGCTTAGTGGTATGTTATTTTGATGAATGTGTACATGGTTACGTGTTCTAATCCTGGCAGTGATATCTTACCTCTCAGAGCAGGCACTGGTAGTGCAAGGGTGATTAACGCACATTTCAGCGATTGTGTGTTCCATGTTTATTATTCTGTGGAGAACTACCTATATATGCAAGCTGTGTTTAAGGTATACTATGTAACATGTACACATCTGTGAAGATTCCTGTCAGGGATACTCCCCATTATTTGGAACTACATCCCTAATTACATTATACAAAACCCCTCACTGAAAACTCTGGGGAATCCTTGCCGAGTGGGTGGTGAACAGTAGCTACACCCCAGGGATCCCACAAGTAGCTCTGCTCCACAGAGGGACAGTTAGTTTATCAATGGGGTGGCGACAGCAGACACATTTTGCCTATGCTTTGAGTGGCCTCAGCGGTTGGGCATGTGCCTACTGATGTATCTATGAACCTGTACATAGAGTATGGACACATGCTGATAGCTTAATTTACTGTTCAGGTATTGACTTACCTTGTGCCAATGACGGTTTTGTGTACAATAGTTGAGGGCTACCTATGTAGGATGCGCACAGTAGACCACCTATACATGACAATTTACAGGTGGTCATGTGTGTGTGCCATCCATGTTTGCTGTGTGTTCAGGTGGAGAAGGGTGTCAGTCCATGAGTGCCTACACTGTCAGTGTGTGTGCTATACGTTCCCTCTTTGCCAAGGCATGGGCATACTGGGCATGCCACTATCTGCCTACTGGGGCTAGCACAGGGTGTTCGTGGTCTGAGTCCCCCTGTGCCTGTGTGTCCCTTGGCAATGGTGGTGGGCTGTGAGGGCCTTCACCATTCTGTCCCTGCTGCAGTTGTTTCCACAGGATCATATTGTGTAGCATGGCACACACTATGAAGATGTGGGCACACGTTCCTGGAGAGTACCGCAATGCTCCACCAGATATGTCCAAGCAACGTAACCGTGATTTCAGCATCCCAAACACGCGCTCTATGATGATTCTTTTTTCTGCATGTGCCTCATTATGACGTTCTTGTGTGACTGTGTGTGCATTTCTGATGGGTGTCATCATCCACGGTTCCAGTGCATATCCAGCATCCCCCACCAGGTGGCCATATGGGATGTCCCCCTTGGCAAATACCTGATACAGCTGTGAGGTATGCCAGATGTGGGAGTCATGATAGCTTCCAGGGCTGCCAGCAGACACATCCATGATAATGCCCTTGGCATTGCACATGACCTGGCAGTTGATGGAGGGGAATCACTTGTGGTTTATGTAGTGCCTATCCTGCTCACCGGGTGGTGACTTGATGTGTATGTGCGTGCAGTCTATTGCACCCAGTATCTCCGGGTAGTCTGCCACACAGTGGAAGAGACGCATATTGCTGGCCAACTCCTCCTAAGTTTGGGGGAAGTATATGTGCTCATTGGCATGTGGTAACATGGCGTCCAGGAACTGGTGGAGTACCCTGGATGCTGATCCTGTGAGATCCCCTTTCCTGTTCTGCAGATAGCTGCTAGCAGCCTTGTTAGCTGCTGTCTATGGCCCACTGTGAGTTTCTAGGTGTTAATTACTCATTTGTGCTTCATTTACCATTCTGCAGCATTTCCTTATTGTCTTCCCGTATCCTTCCTGTTTCAGCTGTGGTGCGTGCCGTGCACAGCCATTTACTGGATTTCATGCGCATTTTCATCCACGTTCACATGAACTTTCTGTTACCTTGTGTACTGTCAGCTAAGCAAAGCTATGACTACTTCCACACCCGTATCCTGTGGCTTTGCTTAGCAACACGCAACACGGATTAGCAATGATCCAATGTGCTTACAGCTACGGTGGCACGCCCCTCTCTTGATGTCATGTTTACCTCCAGGCCACTTTTCAGTGTTGTAATAATACGCCGTGTGGTACATCCTTATGCCAGTTGGGTGTTTGCGATTCAGTATTACTTGACTCATTTGCATGGCATTGACTACTAATTCCTAGTTACCACACGGAACACTGTCACAGACCCTTAGCAACCCTTGTGTCATGGTTGTGGTGTAGCATGCATGCCATTGACTATTATGAGGATATCATGAATTGTGTTACATTACAGTTTTATGACATCTAAATATATTTTCCTTGTGATCCCGTTAGTGCACCAATGCACTGTGCTTTTACTTTGCTTTGGTGTGGCCATGTCATTAAATGTTATTGTTTATATGTTGTGCATGTTGTTTTATGTTATTGGCTATATATTTAGCCATTGGCATATATTAACATTATAATACATAAGTTTGGTCGGCTTTCATGGCTCTGATTTTATGTTTGACAAAATGTAAACCGTTTTTTTTTGGTTTACATTTCTACATGCTTTCGCTATGCCCGCACAACTTCACGAATCACTATATACCTTCATTTGCATGCTACACTGCTACACTTGGGGTAATTAGCATACATGCACCTGGAGCTGCACAGCTCTGGCTTATGCTGGTAGTGCATGTGGAAACAGCTCTTACCTGAATCGCTCAACGGCCATATTTGGCGCTAGATCACCGACTACTCCGGCGCATGGTGCAAGCTTCATGAATCTTGGGAATAGTTTACAGCTGAAGCATTTAATATGACTGCTTTCATAGCTCAGCTTGTAAATAAAGTGCATGCTGGAATCTAACTGCAGAGCGTTCAGTTCCCCTCACGGTTCATTTTTTTTTATCTTAAAAAAAAACACCGGCAGCACCAACATGATATAAATGTATTAGTGTAGTCCAAAGTTTAATCAACTCTTTTGTCAACCGACTTAAAAGAATAAAAGAACATAATTGTGCACTAAGAAAAAGGATAAAAATAATGCTTTGTTTAGGCATTCAGTTAAGTGTGAGGGTTTTAAGAAATTTATTTTCACTATATTGGAATGTATTCACCAGGATGAGAGAGGTAGCAACCTTAAAAACAAAGCAGAAAGAAAAAAATGTAGAATGGCAAATTAAGCTAGCTGCAGACAGCCCCCTGATTTAAATGATGTTATTAATATTAAGTGTTTCTTAATAGATAGGAAACTGACTATTTAATTTTTTTATGATTTAAGTCTGTGATTGGTTAATTGTTTTATTATTTAATGAGTGGTTAATGGGCACTAGATAGTTCTGATTGTGTATATATTGATGTTCTTGGACATGAATTTTGTTTTCTGAAGAAGTCTGTTGATGAAAGTGTTGATTAAACATTGGACTATGCTAATATGTCTATATTGTCTTGCTGCTGCCAGTGTTTTTTTTTTTTTTGGTTGTATTTTCCTCTGGTTCCAAGGGATTTTGTCAGTTTTGTTAGTTGTTTTTCACTTTTGAGCTTCCATTCAGCAAATGTGTAACAAGCACCTGATATGTTCTTTACTGGTACTTTTTGTATAACTGCTTCCATCATTCATATTGAAAATTAACTGTCTGGTAGACTCTAAGTGCAAAAGGTTATAGGTTCTGTTCCCTTAAGACTGAATGCTTTTTCTGTCTTTTTTGTTTCCATTCTGCAAATGTGTAACAAATATCTGCATGTGCTTCATTAGCAACTTTAAATGAATGCTCCCACAGCACAACTCATAAATGATGTCCTTGGTAGAATCTAAATGCAGAATTTTGTGGGTTCAAGTTTCTGTAGGATTGAATTATTTTCTGTATTTTATGTTTACATTCTGCTAATGTGTGACAAACAATTACTATTTGCTTCAATTTTACCATGCAGCTTGTAAATGAAGTGCTTGGTAGAATCTAATTACATAGGGGTCTGAGTTTAAGTCCCCCTCTGGGTTGTATGGTTGCTTTTCTTCATGACATTGGCTTTATAGCACCCCTGTAGTGATCAGAGTCTGCTGATGTCATAATAACTTTTGGGTGGTAAATTTTGTTAGTTTCCTATACTTCACCAGTCAGTTTTTTTTTTTGATTTTTTACATTTGTTGACTTTATTTACTTAACACTGGTTTCTTTGTCTGTCTCATACCCCTTCTCCATTGTCTTCCACAACCCTGATTGTGTCATCACATACCTTTATAGTCTTCTTCTATGTTACGCATTTATTTTTTGGCCCTACTAGCGCTTTTGTCTTTTTACCTTAATCATACATATTTCTCTTACTACTTTCCACAAATGTCTTCTCTGCAATATGTATCCTTGGGTTAGAAAAACAGATCAGCACAAAAGTGTTCTGACCAAATGTGCACGCAGGTGTAAACCATGTACCGTCAAGGCTTGAGCTCCATTGACGAGTTCTTCCACTGTTTGTGCTTACCTGTGGCTGCAACCTGGTCCAACATGATCTTTTGACAGGCCTGTGCTGCATTCATGATGAAGAGATAGAGGATTATGAGCATGTCTTTGATCATAACTTGCCTATTATGTGTTTGTAACATGGATGCCAAGATATTCAGCTCGAGAACAAAGCTTGAGAGGTAAGCCTTGTCATCCATGTCTAGAACATATAATTAAAGGTTATGATCAGAGACCCAATCATAATTTTTGTAGTGCATGGAGCTTTATCTGTTCCATGCACTATTAGTTACGGGGAAAAAAGTAAAAAGAACTAAGTGTTTTTCCAGCTTTCAAAGCCATAAAGCACTTAGTGAGTGCTGTCACAAAGATAGTGTAACACAGTCCCTTATGTTTAGAATCACCTTGCCCTGCAACGCAAATATCCAGATTTTCACAAACTGTCCAAATTTTTGCTTATATGTTTGGTCTGTTATTCATAAAACATGTTTTGTACAAATTAGCAAAGGATTCATGGCACTAAATATTGACATTCTTTTTAGTTTCAGACTTAGTATCCTTCAGAAAATGCTGGTGAACACACACCCCATTATTGTTTATGAGAAGAAGTGAGGAACACATTATGAGTATGGACAGTAGGCCGACATAAATCTTGTTTTGTTCTGCCACTGTCTTTTGCTTGTCAATACTGGCATATTTGATTGCCTAGTGTGAGACCCAACCTTAACAAGTTAACCAGGGGGTGCTTAACATTTGTCAAGGTCAGGTCTCGCACTATAGTAATGGTTAACTGCTTTGTCTTTTTTCAAACATCTGAGAGTAATCACTGTGCTCTGTGCACTACATACTTGTTAAGCATACTTGCATGGCAACTTATATTCTTGATGAGCCTCAGGGCTCATTTGCACACATTTTAAACATTGTCAGATTGGCCATGATCATGGACGCAACATTTCTCAATCCCCAAAAACTTTGCAACATTAAACTACTTTTAGTGTATGCAAAATACTATCAATCTATCAGTAAAGCATGTTAATCTGAATGTGTAATCCTGACAGGTAGCTGGCATATCTGGAATTCATCAAGTTTACAGCCAAAGGAGTTGCAAAATAAAGTAAAAAAGTTTTTTATTGTCTAAATGTTCCTGCAAACTTTATGAAAACCCATCTCATGGACTGAGCCTGAAAGTGATCAATGCTTATCAATGCACTAGCTTGGTACACAAATATAAACAAATGCAGAAATACATAAATAAACTTGTGTTAATCTTGTCGTTTACTTTTTTCTGTCTGATCTTTCTTATTTTGTCTGAAATTAAAAATGAGAAAAAACACATCGAAAATCAGATTCTGTGTGTAGACATCACAATACTTTTTTCTCTTTGCATGGCATTCAGTAGCATAGATTAAGTGAGGCAAAAGAGGCAAGTGCCCCAGGTGCAAAGTGTAAGGGGGGTGAGATCATCTGATCCCAATCCAATATCTCTTTAATGCAATACCAGCTTTTAAAAGCTGGTTTTGCACTTGCGGTCAAACCTGAGTGCTGCAGCTCATTTTTTTGGGTCTAAACTGTAGCAACTGCTTCCTACATTGTAGGAAGCAGTTTGCTACAATTTACAAGTGGAAAAAAATATATTTTTAACTAAAACATGAGCACAAAGCACTCTGTGCAGGCACAGTATAAACTGTAGCAACTGTTTGCTACATTTGTAGCAAGCAGTTTGTTACAGTTTAAAAGGATTTTTGGTACTGATGTATTATCGCAACCAGATTTTCACGGTTGCGAAATTGGTAATGTTTCTGAAAAAACAGGTTTATTAAGCTGGAAACGGGTGTGTAAACAAGTAATACTGTGCCACACATGGTATGAGACAGGGAGAAGAATACCTGGCAATTTTTCTAGTCCTGGCTGCCATGTCTCACTTTGCCGATGAACTCCACACTGCTACAGTGCATGACAGATCCTGCCTTCCTGATTACAAGCGCAGCCAAGGGAAGTTAATCAGGAGTATGCCATCTGAATGTTCATGGCCAGTAATCAAGTTTTATTTTATTCATCAGAATGATTTTAACCGGCTGTCTCACATGTATTTGTCCCCTGGGGAAACGTGCAAGTTTTAAGCTTTTACTTTTCTGATGCACTATTTTGTGTTTGCTGCAGTATCACAAGAAAAAGTAGCCAAAGATTTATGGCTCGCATCTGTTTTGGTAATCATTTATAGCATGTGTGTGTGTGTGTGTGTGTGTGTGTGTGTGTGTGTGTGTGTGTGTGTGTGTGTTGGAGGGATCAATTGAAATTTTACCTTGCTTACTGTTCAAATTTAAAATCAGGTTACTTCAAAAATAGTCACCATTCTGGAAAAGTATGTAACACTGAAAATGCAAGAAAAGGTGGATGTAAGGAATCACATTCTTATTATCAGCAACAATTATTTGTAAAGGTGTCGCTAGTTCTCTTGAAAGTAGACGCGTGGAAATATGACAAGAAGGCTCAGTAAATGTATTTCACTGCATAAGAATAAAATTCATACAGTTAAACTAGCATTAGTTCATGTATTTTCTTTAATCTGTTTTCCATAAAAGAAGAGGTACAGAACAACTTTTAACTTTTAAAAATCTGCCTAAGCAGCAGAGACCTCCAAAGCAGACACCCAAGCAACCGCTACCCCAAAACAAAACACGTGCAACACATAGCTCATAAAGCCAGTGTGCCGAACAGTCACAGCCCTTAAGGCTAAACAATGCACCTGATACACTTGTAATAGGTGACTCTATCGTCAGGCACACTGACGTCCCGCTCACCAGGATGAACAAGGAGAAGGTCTTGGTGAGCTGCCTGTCGGGCGCTAGGATCCACCACATAACACAAGCACTCAGGTCACTCCAAGGCAAGTACAAATATCACTCAGTCATTGTCCATGCTGGTATGAATGACCTGAGACGTACCTCCCTGGACTACATGAAAAGAGACATAGAGGAGCTCTCTGAGTATGTAGCCCAGGCTGGTATGACCCTGACCTTGAGTAGCATCTCAGAATGATGCCACAATATGAAGACAAGATGATCAATTTCAACAATTGGCTTAAGTATTGGTGTCATTCAAAGGGGATCCAATGCCTGTCAGCCTGGGATGTCATGCTTGACAAGCCACGATGCTTCACTAGGGACGGCTTGCACCTGTCACCCCTGGGCTTTTGGATATTGGCAAAGGCTCTTGCCACCCCCATAGTGCCTTTTTTAGGCAAGGCTCAAAAGACAAACCCACCTCCATAGGTATCACAAGGGATAAGAAACTAAGAGTAATGCTACTCAATGCCAGAAGTCTAAACCTCAAGATGCATGCACTCAAAACTCTCCTTAGCATGGAGTACATCGATATTTGTGCAGTAACAGAAACCTGGTTTAAGGCTCCCGACAGCACCCCAGCACTACCAGGTTATACCTCATACCATGCTTTTCGGCCCCAAAACTTGGACCGAACCACAAAAGGAGGGGGAGTATCAATATTCGTCAAAGATAACCACACCTCCAGGTTGCTGGCACAGCAAGAAGCATCAGAGACTATCCATGTGCAACTAACAGTGGGTAAAACTGCCTTCCAGTTTATAGCCTGCTACAGACCACCCTCCCAAACCCAGGAACCCCACTCGGCCTTCCTGAGAACACTGGAAAATATGAAGGTCTCTCCAAACACCATTATATTGGGCGACTTCAACTACCCAAACATAGACTGGGAGCATTACTCTAGCTCCAACACCCTAGCCCAAAGGTTCCTAGAATTTATAAACTCAGATGCTATGGAACAACTTGTTACCACTCCCACAAGAGGGGAAAACATACTGGACCTGATCATCACCAACATGGGGGCTCTATGCTCCAGACCAGAAGTGTATCCCTCCCTGGTAAGATCAGACCATAAACTAATCTCACTGGATATTCACATCCTGACCCCCCCCCCGCCCAGAAAACCACAGTGAAAAACTTCTCTAAAGCAAATTTCACACACCTCAAAACTGAGGTGGAATACTTCAAAGCTCCTGGGCCTGTGGAAAATACGGCCCAGACCACAGAATCCTTTATAAACGCATTCTATGAACACCTTCAGGAATGCATGGATCATGCAATCCCAAATAAAACCAAGACCCAATCCTCCAAAGGCAGGCGTCCTGTCTGGTGGACCCCAGTCATAAGCAAACTATACAATAAAAGGAAGAAGCTACTACATGATAGAGCAAAATCCCAAAAAGGGAAGGCATCTCTGATCAGTATTAGCAAAAAACTACGGGCACTCATAAATTCGTCTAAGGCCAGCTTCAAGAGAAAAATTGCACAGGACACGAAGGATAATCACAAGGCTTTCTTTAGTTACGTTAGGAACCTGGGTGGGAATTCCCAGATATGCTCAGAATTAGTCCAAAATGACAAAAAATACACTGAACCCACAGACATTGCCAACATCCTAGCTGACAGGTTCAGCGCAAACTTCTCCCTCCCTCCCCACCAAAAGGGCAAATATCTATCCCAGCAGAGTGCTGCCCCCCTGACATCTCAGATGCTCAGGTAAGAGCCACCCTCTCCAAAGCAAAAAACACAGCATCAATGGGACCAGACAGTGTCCCGGGCTGCATTCTACATGAACTCCAAGAGGAGCTAAACCCAAACATAAAGCTACTGTTCAATCTCAGCCTTACTACAGGATATGTACCCAAAGAGTGGCGTACAGCAACAGTGGTCCCTCTCCACAAAGGTGGTGCCTCAATGGATCCTGGAAACTATCGCCTCATAAGCCTGACTAGCTTGGTCTGCAAAGCTATGGAAAGGATCATCATGGATCTCATAAATAAAGATATTGGGGACCTACAGACACTGGATCCTACCCAGTTCGGCTTTGTTAAGGGCAGATCCTGTCTCTTAAACCTGGTCAATTTCTTTGAAACAGTCACCCAGGCCATTGACGAGGGGAAGGTGGTCCACACAGCCTACCTGGACCTCACAAAAGCCTTCGATACAATACCCTACTCAAGCATTATAGATAAGATCACCAGCTTAAATATAAACTCCTATGTCACTAGATGAGTTGCAAACTGGCTCAAGGATAGAACCTACATGGTTAGAATTGCTGGAGCCATGTCAGACTCCAAACCAGTTACAATTGGTGTCCCACAAGGCTCAGTCCTGGGACCTCTCTTGTTCGGTATATATTTCTCGGAGGTACAGGCCAACACAGAAGGACTGTGGCTGACCAAGTTTGCAGATGACTGCAAACTAGGCGCCATAATCGACTCTCCAGCCGACACAAGCATCCTACAAAAGGGCCTCGTAGAAACAGACAACTGGTGCCAGAGCCATGGCCTCAAGCTAAACGCCAAAAAGTGTATAGTCATCCCCTTTGGCAAAAACAAAGTGCCCACAAATTACCACATAGGTGGTAATCCATTACGGAAGAAGTAATTAGGGACCTGGGGACCCAAGTTGATAGCAATCTCTCATTTGAAAACCACATGGCCAAAGTGGTTAGAAAAACATTTTATATAGCCCATCTAATCATGAAGGCATTCACATCTAGATCAGGGGAGGTCATCGTGCCTCTTTACTCATCCCTCATCAGGCCCATAATTGAGTACAATGCCCCTTTTGGGATGTACCTTACTAGACACTTGCAGCAACTGGAAAGACCCCAAAAGTACCTCACCAAGAGGATCAAAAGGCTCAAACAGATGCCATATGCTGCCCGGTTAAAGAAACTCCAGCTCTACTCAGTGGCATACCGCCTGCTCAGAGGCGATCTGTGCCTGACGTATAAAGCCATGTCCAACCCGGAATTAATGGACATGCTGCACCTCAGAAAATCCAAATCCCATTGAGCTACATGCTTGAGAGACTTGAACCTCAGCACTGAAATAAATAGGACATGCTAGAGGGACAGATTCATAACCCAGAGGCTCCCTTCACTCTGGAATAAAATCCCAGTCCAGGTTAGGCAGAGTCCCTCATTGACTCTCTTCAAGAGGAATCTTGATGAGTGGATGGGAGATCGTAGTTTTACCCTGGGTATCACTTCTGTGTCACTGTTAGACAGAGGCACAGTATACTAACCTTGAAAAAGGGCATAGCAAAATTCATTTAAAATGGGTGGCGAAAGCCAAACACACTCTGGCTAGGCTTATAAATGCCCTAGGGCAGATAGCCTAGTATGAACCTATGAACCTATGAACAGTATGCAAGAACTGAAGCGCGCATGTGTAATGCACGCAAAACAGGAAGAAGATTTGTATAATTGTTTTTCTTCCTGAATGTAATCCAAACTTATTCTTTATTAGTAAGGATGTAAAATAACACCTTACGGTGTTTCCTGCACTCATTGTCATCCCAGCATGCGAACTTCACAACCGCAAAAACCTGGTTGCAATAATACGTAAGTACTGAATATTTTTTAAAAAAACTAAAATATGAGCACTGTTGTGGTCCATGCAGGCAGGATATAAACTGTAGCAAGGGTTGGGGCAGGGTACAGAAAAGGGACCTGAATGGCTGGGACAGCTAGGGCAGGGAGGGTGTCATGCATCTGGCTACCTGGTTGGTGTACCAGTGTGCCAGTAGAAGGAATGTCCAATTTTGTTTTCTTTTTCTTGCTCTTCAATGGAAGAGATGGAGCATGTAGATGTAATTAATATGCTGATCATTTGCAATGTAGTTATTGGCTTATTACAGTGGGTTTTTTTTCTTGTTTTTCATTTGAAGAGCTAAGGGGGTGGGATGCTGGTTCATACTACCAGCTCAGGGCACTGGCTGAACCAGCTATGCTTTTGCTGGCATAGAATGTCCTTGATGGTCATACATTTTGTAGAAGCAGGAGTTTTGCAGGCACAGACTGGAAATGTGTTTGAAGTAACTATTGTAGTATATAACTGAGTTAGCTAGAGCTTGCTTTACGTGAAGGAAATGGGCAAAGTAATGAACAAAGTCTGTTATGGTTAAAAATGGATCAGATGGGCTAAAGCCATCACGGGTCTTTTTCAGGTTACCTGATACATAGTCATAAGATTTTTTACAAGAACACTAGATGCCATTTAGAAAGAAACTATGACATATTTTCTGAAATGCAATGTGAGCATATCCTTTACAGTTTGGTCTGTATGAAAGAAATTTTGTAAGGCAAACAATTTGCTTTCAGTCTTTTAGCTAGAGTAATGTGAAAAATCTGAATATTTACATGTGTAGTTTATTGTAATCCCAGTCAACAAACTATTAAGAGGTAGTTAACTGAATGCTATGAAACTATGTAAAGAAGATATAAACAACATGCCATTCTTTGTTTTTAGCTAATGCTAAAAACCTTGATACTATTTGTATGCAGGTACAAACTGTGGATTTATTAGCTCTGATGTTGAAAGGTTTTAGAAGCTTATAAATAGGACGTGCTGGAGGGATAGATTTATCACTCAGAGACTCCCTATGCTGTGGAATAAAATCCCGGTCCATGTGAGGCAGAGCACCTCGCTGACTCTGTTCAAGAGAAATCTAGACCTGTGGATGGGAGATCGTAGGTTTACCCCGGGAATCATCTCTGTGTCACTGCTGGACAGAGGCACAACAAACTAATGGGCACAGTATTTTTTCATATAAGGGGTGGCGTAAGCCACAAAAATTTGGGCTAGGCTTATAAATGCCTTAGGGCAGATAGCCTAGTATAAACCTATGAACCTATGAACCTATGTCATGCAATTTAATGTTTTTGATACTGACTTGCAACACAGCATTTCACATTCCTGGCAATATACTTCGTTAACAGTCAGTGCACATTTTTTGGAAGGGCCAGCTGTGCTCAAAATATTTTTTTAAATTAATTTGGGGAGGCAGACTGCATTTGTCTGCTTGCATTCAATATTAATTTTAAACCAAAAGAAAACTTGCTTACTGTTACGTGCATTATGTTTGCTGTCTTTAGACAATGCTGTATCACACCCATGCTGATGTTATACAATGTAGATGCACCCATGGAGTTAACATCTGCAGTATGAATTTTGTTTGGATTATCAAGCCACTAGATTTGGGTTCCTTACTTATTATTTTGAAGCTGCGGTTCTATTGATTTAAACTGCTTAGGCTTCACCACTGCAAAATATAAAAAAGTAATAGAACATCATGAAGTCAGAAGATTCTAGTGCTTTGTGTAATACGAGTAAAACAGACAACGTTGTGATTCTCTCAAAAAGCAGAAGATCCAGTTTTGTAGCAGATAACTAAAGGCAGCCTTCTCTGACCAAACTACATTCACAGCTAATGATGCTATTAGACCTTATCAGTTCTTATCAGACCTCTACCTCTACCTCTTTCCACCCTGCTGACCTAACCTACCTGAAGATACCATACCCTACACTGTTCTTATAATCTCCTCCTCTCCATCCTTTTTCTTTCTTCCTTCTGTAACATAATATGAACACCTCTGTCATACTAATAAGATATCACTCAGCTTCCCCTCACTGCCTCTGATCATGTAATTGCTAATTGTTTGTGTCTTTCGGTTTTTCCCGGTTAGGGGTCGCCACAGCGGAGCTTCGGTCCGCTAATGATTGGTAGCTGATTTTTACGTGCTGAGTTACCAGCCCTGACGCACAACCTTCAACAAAGGTATGCCCATTCACGCATGTCTACACACAGCAGACGCTCTAGCTGAGAATCGAACCGGACAGCGTCTTACTGTGAGGCGACAACGCTACCGCAGCACCACCACCGCGGGTATGATCATGTGATTGTTAATATCTTTTCAAATATCTTATTAGACTTGTCTCGGGTCTCATTTATCACATAATAGTCATACTATTTCTTACATAGATTAGTGAGTTTTTCCTCACATGTTCTCTTCAACTCATGTTATTGTTTTCAATTGCACTCTACTGTGAAATATATGTTCTGTGTTTTTCTCATTAAAACATTTTTTCACCCTTATGTTATCTAGTGTAACATGGTACTTTGTGATTTAAAAGATCTGTACTTGATTTTTGAAAGGTTGTGATTGTGGAGCATTTCTCTGTGGGCATCTGCTAAAAATGATCACATTCTGGCCCAGTCAAAGTTTCCCTGTAAACAAATGTCAAATAAATAAATAAATAAGTAAATAAAAGCAAGTGTCCAAAGTGGAGTTTTCCTGTAATCTCCCATAATGGGGCATGAATAATCATGCTGTGCAAACTTGCTAGTACTTTTCAGTGTTTTTCATGGAGTCTATACACAATAAGGCAGTTAGTAAACATTCTCTGATCACATCAGCATGATTTTTTTCTCATTTATTGGTAAAGCTACATGTCTGAAGAATTCCTGGTATTCTTCATTTATTCTCTGTTATCTGTCTAGTTTGTAAGTGTAGTAAGAAAAGCATACATTAAAAATACAAATACTAACTGAACATGCTACCAGGGCTGCTGTCAAGGCTTTATCCCTCTACTCCACTGGCACTGGCCATTGAGTAATGGCAGTCTTGCACCAAATGGGATAGTTTAATTCAAGCACCAACAAGGAAATTGGTAAGGGCAGCTAGCCTAGTGCTTGCCTATGAACCTATAAATAACGGAAGTAAACTTGAAGTGTACCTACTGACCAAAGAAACATAAATATATAAAAGTCTTCCTACTACCTGACCTTAACTGCAACAAAGCATAGTGATCACCTATGAAAATGCTCAAAAATCACAAATCATTCCTACATGCAATAATAGTGCACCTCTTTCATCTTTGTTGTGATATTTTCGACAGTGACAAAAGTTTCTATAGTTATTTATCATGCTCATGACTGTAGCACTACACCATTTTTATTTATATATGCAATAATCATTCATGTTTGACAATCAAATACTTTATTTTCTGGTTCGATAAGGCACAGGAGTCTAACTTCTTATCGTTCATCTATCTTATTGCACAATAATCAATGAGTTAAGATTTTTAAGAGGAGCTCCATAGTTTAGTGGCTAATGTTTCTGCCGGCCCGTACAGCTCCATAGTCTGGGCTCAGTTTTCATTCCTTACTCACTGTGATGGATCTGCATGTTCTTCCTGTGTTTATATGAGTGATGCCATATCCCTGAAACCTGCTGATTGATAGGTACCTATAAATTGTTCATATATACTGTATTTAATTATTTGCAGTTTGTATACAGAATAAGTAAAATGGTCTTCAGACCCTTTAAAGCAGCAACCCAGCTCACAGATGACAAATTATAGAAAAAATAAGCACACAAGTATGATCTCTGCAGGTATATAAAACAGGAGTAATGCATACATAGTGTAGATGCAGACATAAATAGTCTAGACACACCAAAAGCTATTACTACCTTAAACCTCCTTTTATAGATGCCCATGGGATATATGCAAATGACCTCTAGGGTGTTCTTGTAGTTTTTACTAATGGGTTTGTTTGTGTGACTTTTTTACTTTTTGATTTAAAAGCTATTAGTACATTGTTTTAGGCAGTAGAGCAGCAGAGCACAAGAAATAAGATTTTAGAAGAGCAGTGGCAAGTGTTATAGACCATTTAAAAGAAAAGCATTTACAAATTCACGATATTGAAGTACTTCACATATGAATGGATGGGAAAATAAGTTGTCTTTGAACATGCAGTGCTGCACAAATGAACAGAAATTCATTATAGCTACCCAGAGTCCAGAAAATACTTTCAGGTACACTTATCTTGCATGTGCTCCTTAAGTTTGGATTCAAATATCTTGAGTTCATTATCTGTCCTGATTTCACTGGGTATACAGTTCAATGTGGTTGGGTGAGCTCAGTTTACAAAAAGCTTTCTCGCCAGCCGTTGTTTTGAACTGTGGTGTGGCTAGCATAAGGTCATCATCAAGGGTCATTCTTAGTCGGTAGTTTGGCTCCATAATTGAGACAATGTTATTCAGGAGAAGGCGGTGACCTAAAGTGATTGAGTTGAGTGTAAGTATATTAAATATAACTGCTCTACTCTAAATAGATAGACATCTGCCAGAGGAGTATGTGTGCCATTTGGAACTCAGGACAAGCCTTCATTTGGAGCCACATTTTTGCAGAATATGCAGATTTTATAGAGATGCTGATTAAAATCACCAAGCAATGACAGACATTTGAGTTTCAGACTTCCTGTCCTTCAGAAAATGAATGCTGACACCAAACCTGTTATTGTAGCAACTTTCTAAGTTTATAAGAGCAATATCTGTCCCAACAGAAAAATCAGACAAAGCAGTAAATTAATTTTCATTTTGTCATCAACGTACACTTACTCCTTCCTTGACCAGTTGCCCAAATTCCTCTAAAGTTGTCCATTTCTTCCAGTTCCATTTCAGCCCTGAGCCCAGGCCCCAGGTACAAAACAGCAGGCTCCCAAGTTGCCTACTATTCTACCACTTGCTAGCTGCAGTCAAAATTTAAACTTTAAATTCCACTGTTCCACTAATAATTAAAAAAAAAAAAGAAGAAGAAAAGAAATTAACTTAACTGCAAGTTTTCTATGAAGCCTTCAGGCTTCGGAAAGAAATTACATTTTAAATTAAATAACTAGCAGGCCTACAGCAATCGATTCTTCCTTTTATTTGTTTTGGTTAATCACTCACTGTGGGTGCCAAAGATAAAGCCCTGTAAATGCCTTCCATGTACCAACCACTCCACCTGCCCAGCCAATCAAAAGTGTTTGGGGTGGTGCTTATGGCTTATCCGATACAGAAAACATAAGCAGATGCCCATGCTATGGAAAGCAGGCAGGTGGTCCTCTGGAGTCTCATACATCTGTGTTGGACTTTTTATGGTTTCTCCTGTTTCGCTTAAAGAAGGAAAAAAGAAAATATATTTAATAAAAAAATGATTTATTTAGCTCAAATTGAGCCTTCTACAAGACAGCACCCTGGGTGATTGACACCTTTACCCACCTTTGCTAAGCTGCTGCCATCTGCATTTGTATAAGATATCACAGTGGTGAAACTGTCAGCCAGCAGTGGAAAAAATCCACATTTTTTTTGTTACCTGGGGTTTTTGAGTATTACTGCCTGATTTGAGGCACACAATTGGAAGGGCATATTCAAGTTTTGGTATCAGAACATTTCTGGCAATTTTTTGGTGTGTACCTGGGGAGAGCAGGTGGGAGATTCTGTAACAAAGTTTTAGTTTTAGTTTTAGTTGGGAAAAAAGTTTTGTTAGTAGTTATATCTGTAAGGGTGGAAATTGACAAGGATGGAACTACAAGCATATCAAGTTATTTTTGTTCAAGTCGCAATTGGGATGGTAGTGTTAGAGTTGTCTTTTAAAAAGATAGTAATAGTTTCATTTTTTGTGAGGTGCAGAAGAACATAATGCTAGGCTTGTATTCTTGTCTTTGTGGCTACGGTTACAACTAAGAAGAGGCAGAGACTAGCATGGAAGGAATAAATGTTAAAACAACTGAGAAAATAACAGAGGAAAATAATATATCAAAAGGAAGTTGAATAACTGGATGCGACATAAGAGAATACATATTCAAGGGAACTCCAAGCTTTTCAGAATCCACCTTAAAAGAATGTCCAAAGTCATTAGAGTACATAAACAAGTTAGCTTATATAGGTAGTAATAATGAATCTATATCATCTAACTTATAGTTTCATAGGAGGTTACTAGTCTAATGACCCTAGAGCCCTTACAAGCCTAGTCATATTTATCCTGAGTTGTCCCAATTGTCGTTGGTTGAGTGAGTGAAATTCACAGAGCTAAGGGTCTATAGTAGTTAATACCAACTTCCTCTGCCCAGGAGAGGGTAAGGGAAAGGCTGTTTTTCACATGAATTGGAAGCTTGTTCCAGAGAAGTGGCAACATATGGGGAGATGTATCTATGTCTCCAGCATGACCTGTTCATGTCAGAGGCTGGCTTAAGATCCCTGGAGTGAATGACCATCTTGCAGTTTGATTTAGGAATGTGAAGCATTTCCATCAGGATCGGATCACAGACTGTCCTGCAAGCCAGTCCTAAATTACTTTAATAAAAGCACTTGGACTAATAAAAATTTCTCTAATTTTTTTGGACCTCATTCTTGGTTTTAGGCATAACATTTTCTTTGGTTTCGGTGGTTTGTTTATGTCTCCCAATCTTTTTATGGTTCTGAATTTTGGAAATATATAACAATGGTGCCATAACAAATTATTAAATGAAAGATTTTACATTTTATATAGAATGAATATTATATTTATGGAGAACAGGTTGATATATTGTACGTGCAAGAGACCAGAAAAAATGGGAGAAAGGCCAGGTGTATGGGAGATGGGTTCAAATTGTTCTATCATGATGTGGATGGGAGGAGAAATGGGGTAGAGATTATCCTGACGGAGTAGTATGCCAAGAGTGTTTTGGAGGTGAAAAGAGTGTCAGATAGAGTGATGTTTGTGAAGCTGTAAATTGATGGTGTAATGATGAATGTTGTTAGTGCATATGCTCTGCAAGTTGGGTGTGTGATGGATGAGAAACAAACATTTTGGAGTGAGTTGGATGAAGTGGTGGTGAGTGTACCCAAGGGTGAGAGAGTGGTGATTGGAGTGGATATCAATGGTCATGTTGGTGAAGGGAACAGAGGGGATGAGGAAGTGATGGGTGGGTATGGTATTAAGGAGAGGAATGCAGAAGGTCAGATGGCAGTGGATTTTGTGCAAAGAATGGACATGGCTGGTGAATACATATTTTAAGAAGAGGGAGGAGAAAAGGGTGACATACAAGAGGGCAGGAAGATCCACACAAGTAGATTATATCCTATGTAGGAGGGCTAGTCTGAAGGAGATTGGAGAATGCGTCTGAAATTCTCCAGGTACAACTAACGCTATGTAAGACTGCAATCCAAATTGTAGCTTGCTACAGATCCCCCACCATGTCCCAAGATTCTCACTACACCTTTCTAAACATACTGGAAAATATTAAGATACAACGAAACAACCTTATATTGGGTGATTT
Source organism: Protopterus annectens (assembly GCF_019279795.1). Taxonomy (NCBI): domain Eukaryota; kingdom Metazoa; phylum Chordata; order Ceratodontiformes; family Protopteridae; genus Protopterus; species Protopterus annectens. The sequence goes on along the minus strand of NC_056726.1, from coordinate 1,174,823,476 downwards.
CAACTGCCCTGCCATTAACTGGGAAAACTACTTGTATACCAGAACTTTTGCCCAACGGTTCTTAGAATTCATAAATTCCAATGCTCTGGATCAACTAATCCATAGTGCCACCAGGGACTCCAATATCCTAGACCTGGTCATTACCAATATGGGAAATCGATGCTCCACACCTATGTTCACCCCCTTATTGGTCAGGTCTGACCATAAGCTAAACACCCTTAGCATCCAGATCCCACCCCCACCCCCCAGTAAGGAAACCTCCATAAAACAACTTCTCCAAAGCCATCTTCATGCTACTCAAGTCAGAAGTGACAAACTTCATGACACCCATGCAGACAGGAACTGAAAGTTTGACTGCTGAATCCTACATTAAGGCACTGTACGAGCACATTCACTCATGCATGAATCGTGCCATCCCAAATAGAACCAAGATGCTGTCCTCCAAATAAAGGAAGCCAATCTGGTGGTCCCCTGCCATAAACAAACTTTACAACAAAAGGAAGAAACTGTTGCAGAAAAGACAAAAATCCCAGGATGCAAAAAACTCCCTTACCAGCCTCAGTAAGAAGCTGAGATCCCTCATAAAATCCTCCAAAGTTAGTTATGAAAATAAAATTGCCAAAGATTACAAAGACAGCCACAAGGCATTCTATAACTATGTCAAGAATCTAAATGGCAATGCGCAGATCTGCTCTGAACTACAACAGAATGGCATTAAATATACAGACCCCAAGGATATTGCCAATATCCTGGCAGATCAATTCAGTGCCAACTTCACCCCCCTCTCACCCCCTAAACGGCCCATCTCAATACCAGAAGATTGCCAAATTCCGGTAATAACGGCCACACTGGTAAAAAAACGCACTCTCCAAAGGTAAGAATACAGCATCCATGGGACCAGATGACATCCCAGACTGTGTATTACATAACTACAAAATGAACTGGCACCTCACCTAAGTGTCATGTTTAATCATAGCCTCAACACAGGCTTTGTGCCCACTGAGTGGCACACAGCTACAGTTATCCCACTCCACAAAGGGAGATCCACCTTGGATCCCAGGAACTACTGCCCCATCAGTCTGATGAGCCTGATCTGCAAAGCCATGGAACGTATTATCATGGAACTTATAAACAAAGACATTGGCAACCTTCAAACACTGGACTCCACCCAGTTTGGGTTTGTGAAGGGTCGATCTTGTCTCCTGAACCTAAATTACTTCTTCAAATCAGTCTCCAGAGAAGTGGACGAGGGTAAGGCGGTCCACACAGCCTATCTGGACCTCGTCAAGGCCTTTGACACCATCCCCCACATCAGAGCCTGATCTGCAAAGCCATGGAACGTATTATCATGGAACTTATAAACAAAGACATTGGCAACCTTCAAACACTGGACTCCACCCAGTTTGGGTTTGTGAAGGGTCGATCTTGTCTCCTGAACCTGAATGACTTCTTCAAATCAGTCTCCAGAGAAGTGGACGAGGGTAAGGCGGTCCACACAACCTATCTGGACCTCGTCAAGGCCTTTGACACCATCCCCCACTCTGTAATCATAGATAGACTAAGTAAGCTGGACATTAATTCCTACATCACTCGATGGGTTGTCAACTGGCTTACTGACAGAACCCACACTGTAAAAGTAGCCGACTCCAAATCCAGCTCCAGACAAGTGACAAATGGAGTACCTCAGGGTTCAGTCCTGGGACCGTTCTTGTTTGCCATCTACTTCTCTGAAGTACAGGCCATCACTAAAGGACTCTGGCTAACAAAGTTCACAGATGACTGCAAACTGGGAGCCATTATTGAATCCCCAAATGATGTGGATACTCTACAAAAGGGCCTTACAGAAACAGACGCTTTGTGCCAGAGCTATGGGCTCAAGCTCAATGCCAAGAAATGTATAGTTATCCCCTTTGGGAAAAAACATGTACGTGTGAATTACCACATAGGTGGCAGTACACTAAACACCGAAAGTGTGATAAGAGACTTAGGGACACAGGTGGACAGTGGTCTCACCTTCGATAACCACATTACCACAACAGTCAGGAAATCCTTCTATGTGGCACACCTCATCACTAAGGGCTTTTCATCCAGAAAAAAGGAGGTCATTGTTCCACTGTACTCATCCCTCATTAGACCCATTATAGAATACAATGCCCCATTTGGTATGTACCTCTGAAGACATCTGCAACAACTGGAAAGGCCACAGAAATGCCTCACTAAAAGAATCACAGGCCTAAAGCTAGATGCCCTATGCTGACCGCCTTAAAAAACTCCAGCTATACTCTGCCGCATATCGTCTACTCAGAGGTGATCTCTGCTTAACATACAAGGCCATGTGAAACCCAGAGCTGTTGGACATACTACACTTAAAGAAATCCCAATCCCTCAGAGCCCCATGCTCCAGTGATCTAAACCTTGTCATCACAATAAACAAAACATGCTGGATGGATAGGTTCCTGACCCAGAGACTCTCCAGGCTCTGGAATAGACTACCAATATATGTCAAGCAGAGTGCCTCTTTGGCCCTCTTCAAAAGGAACCTTGATGATTGGATGGGAGAAAGGAAATTCACCCTGGGGATCACGTCAGTCACCCTGCTAGACAGGGGACCAGGGAAGTAAATAGTGTGGGAAGAAATAGCCAGGGAATTGTTATGGCTAGGCTTGTGTAGGCCCTAGGGCCGATAGCCTAGTACCAACCTATGAACCTATGACTGTAAAGTGGTGTCAGGGGAAAGTGTAATTAGGCAGCATAGGATGGTGGTCTGTAGGATGATGGTGATCAAGAAGAAGAGGAGGAGGACTGTGAGGGCAGTGCCAAGGATCAAATGGTGGAAGTTGAAAAAGGGCAATTGTGAGGTGGAGTTCAGGGAAGAGCTAAGACAGGCACTGCATGGCAGTGAAGAGTCACCAAATAGTTGGGCAACTACAGCAGAGCTGGTAAGGGAGACAGCTAGAAAGGTGCTTGGTGTGGCATCTGAATAGAGGAAGGAAGACAAGGAGACCTGGTGGTGGAAAAAAGAAGTAGAGGAGAGTATACAGAGAAAGAAGTTGGTGAAGAAGAAGTGGGGTTGTCAGAGAGATGAAGAAAGTAGACAAGAGTATAAGGGGATGAGGTGTATGGTGAAGAGCGTGGTGGCAAAGGCTAAGGATAAGGAATATGGAGAGTTGTATGAAAGGTTGGACACTTAGGAGGGAGAAAAGGACCTTTACCGATTGGCTAGACAGAGGGACCAAGCTGGAAAAGATGTGCAGCAGGTAAGGGTGATAAAGGATAATGAGGGAAACATACTTATAAGCGAGGAAAGTGTGTTGAGCAGATGAAAAGTGTACTTTCAGGGGCTGATGAATGAAGAGATTGAAACAGAAAGAAGGTTAGATGATGTGGAGATAGTGAATCAGGAAGTGCAGTGGATTAGCAAGGAGGAAGTAAGGATAGTTACGAAGAAGATAAAGAATGGAAAGGCTGTTGGTCCAGATGACATACCTGTGGAAGCATAGAGGTGTTTAGGAGAGATGGCAGTGGAGTTTCTAACCAGATTGTTTAATGAAATCTTGGAAAGTGAGAGGATGCCTGAGGAGTGAAGAAGAAGTGTTTTGGTGCCAATTTTTAACAATAAGGGTGATGTGCAGAGCTGTAGTAACTACAGAGGGATAAAATTGATCAGTCCCAGCATGAAGTTATGGGAAAGAGTAGTGGAAGCTAAGCTAACAAGGGAGGTGATGATTAGTGAGCAGCAGTATGGTTTCATGCTGGGAAAGTACTACAGATGTGATGTTTGCTCTGAGAGTGTTGATGGGGGAGTATAGAGAAGGCCAGAAGGAGTTGCTTTGTGGACTTAGAGAAAGCATATGACAGGGTGCCTAAAGAGGAGTTGTGGAATTGTATGAGGAAGTCGGGAGTGCCAGAGAAGGTTGTAAGAGTGGTACAGGATATGTACGAGGGTAATGTGACAGTGGTGAGGTCTGTGGTAGGAGTGACAGATGAGTTTAAGGTGGGGGTGGGATTACATCAAAGATTAGCTCTGAGCCCTTTCATATTTGCAATGGTGATGGACAGGTTGACAGACAGGATCGGACAGGACTCCCAATGGACTATAATGTTTTTGGATGACATTGTGCTCTATAGTGAGAGTAGGGACCAGGTTGAGGAGACTCTGCTGAGGTGAAGACATGCTCTAGACAGGAGAGAAATAAAGGTCAGCAGGACTAAGACATAATATATGTGTGTGAATGAGCGGGAGGATAGAGGAATAGTGAGGATGCAAGGAGTAGAATTGTCAAAGGTGGATGAGTTTAAATACTTGGATCAACATGTGAGTGTGGAAGAGAGGTGAAGAAGAGAGTATAGGCAGGGTGGAGAAAAGAGTTAGGAGTTATTTGTGACAGATGGGTACCAGTAAGAGTGAAAGGGAATGCCTACAAGGGGGTAGTGAGACCAGTTATGTTATATGGGTTGGAGACAGCAGCACTGACAAAAAGGCAGGAGTCAGAACTGGAGGGGGTAGAGTTAAAGATGTTAAGATTTACATTTGGTGTGATGAGGATGGACAGGATTAGGAATCAATATATTAGAGGGTCAACTCAGGTTGGGAGGTTTGGAGACAAAGCCAGGGAGGTGAGATTGCATTGGTTTGGACATGTGCTGAGGAGGGATGCTGGGTACATTGTGAAAAGGATGCTAAGGATGGAGCTGCCAGGTAAGAGGAAAAGAGGAAGGCCTAAGATAAGATTTATGGATGTGGTGAGAGAAGACATGCAGGTGGTTGGTGTGACAGAGCAAGATGCAGAGGACAGGAAGAAATGGAAACAGATGATCAACTGTGGTGACTCCTAATGGGAACAGCTGAAAGAAGAAGAAGAAGATGTTGTTTGTCTTTTCGGCTTTTTCCCGATTAGGGGTTGCCACAGCAGAACTTCGGTCCGCTAATGATTGGCAGTGGATTTTTATGATGCCGAGTTGCCGGCCCAATGCCCAACCTTCAGTGAAGGCATGCCCATTCACTCATGTCTTTCGAATGCCACTCGACTGCGGGGAGGACATGCAGATTCCACACAGAAGGCACTACAGCCGAGAATGGAACAGGAGAACCCCTTGCTGTGAAGAAGATGTACATATTGTAAATAGGTAGATTTTGTAGCACAATAGTTAGAAAAAATATTTTATGTAAAAATGGTTGTATTATAATCTCTTACAAGAATTACAACCAGTACCTTGAAAATACTTTCAAAATGTATGTTTGTTCTGTGGTTTTTGTTTTGACTTTCAAAGATACTTCCAATAGAAATCTTATGAAACAGAGAGAGAGAGAAGGGTCAGAGAAAGATCTTTTTTTTCTAAGTTGGTTTTCAGATAAATTAAGTTAAAAATAAAATGTATACAATGGGTCAACAAACATGCTGAGCAAAACGGCACTGCTGTACAAAAAAAACTGTAGAAAGTCTGATAACATTTACTATGCAAGTATGAAATTAAGGCTTTATAGTGGTACAAGCATTTTATCAGAATAAACTCAGCATGAACATTTACAGATATATAAATAACAATGAATCAGATTATTAAAATAAACCTAATCAGTTAAGTGAAATAGAATTCTTTTATGTTTTGAAATCTTCACTCTTTTCTGGAATACTGTATGAATGTAAAATAATCTACCAGTATTATTGTCTGTCTTATACCAGATTATTGCTGTCTCCACAAAAGACTGATGATACTGTTAATACATGACATGGGATGTCAAATAAATGACCTGCAGGCTCCCTATTGAGTTTTATATAATACCATGGTTTCTTGTTTATTTATGTTACCTGCATAATGCTTACTGAGTGTACTTAATGTTTTAACTGTCTTCCTAACATAAGATGGAGCTATATTTGGCTATTGTATTGGGAAGCTGTCACTACAACTAGTGCATTCTGAAAAATGGACAGTAGTAAGCATGCACCATGTTTCCATTTGAGCATCCCAATTACCTATGTTCTTATCCTACAAAGGGGTCTCATACTTTAAATATTTGCATTAAAAAATATATATACATGTGTGTATATATATATATATATATATATATATATATATATATATATATACACATATATGCATAACCTAGCAAGCAGTAGAATTTTATGTAAAGGAGGTAGTAATATTTAAACAGTGAATAAAAGCATGAAATAATACTGCACAGACATCCATACTCCATAAGCACAACTGCTCAAACAACCAAGACTTTACTCTACACAGATTAACAGGATTATACAGTTATACACTTAGGTTTTCACAAAATTTGCAAATACAAAACTCAAAAGTGAAATGCAAAATAAGTGGTCAGGCAAATGTGAAAGTACTGGGAGCCCCCTTCCCAATGAGTTTAGCTCAGCTACTTAGCAAGGTTGCATTTTTTTATTTATGTTAATTGTTAAATTTTTTGAGTAGGATGATCTGACTGAGGAAACCTCATTCTCAGTGGAGGCCTGGGGAGAAATGGTCCAGTTTTATAGGAAAAACAGTATGTACATGAGCTTGTTTGTCCTTCGGCTTTTCCCGGTTAGGAGTTGCCACAGCGGAACTCTGGTCCGCTAATGATTGGCAGTTGGTTTTTATGGTGTCGAGTTGCCAGCCCGACACCCAACCTTCAACGAAGGCATGCCCATTCAACACATGTCTTTCAAACACCCACTCGACCGCAGGGAGGATATGCAGACTCCACACAGAAGGCACTCCCAAACCAAGCCGAGAATCGAACGGGAGAACCTCTTGCTGTGAGGCAACAATGCTACCGCTGCACCACCGTGGAAGTAGTATGTACATGAGCAATGTATTTAATTTTATTTTAATTATTTGACCAGGGTAGGATACTGATCTCCATGTACCTTTTTCAGATTCAGCATGGGACTTAAAGTCACACAGCCAATAGAGGCTAATGGAATCAAACCCTAAACCCCTGTACTACAGGAAACAGTTTGCTAACAGTTCCTTAATCATATGTGCTAGCTACCAGGAAATATGTATAGGCAAGCCAAAGAGGATAAAACTGAATGCAGAATAGCCAGAAATTAAAATACATATTTTATGGTAATGATATGTAATACAAAGGTTTATTTAAGTGTAGTAGAAGTGAGAGGAAGAGAGTAAAATATCTGAAATTATTTAATACTATTCTAAGGTGTTTGGAGATGTTTGGATATTTGTGTTTTATCTGCAGTGAGGTTTTAAATATTCCATCACTTGCATTCAGCTTGAGCATGTCAAAGTAAAAAAAGAAAATTACAACTCTGCATTTGCTATTAAAACTTCCGGGAGGATTAATCTAGAAGAATATATCAATTTTTATTCATTTTTGCTTATCTGATTGCTACAAATAAAGGGGAGACCCACTCCTGTTAGCATATAGGATTGAAATCTGCAGTGGTATCCCATCTGCTTGTACATCACATGAGAAGTATGCAACAGACATTTTACTAGAAAATCATTTTACTTTTCAACCTAACGAGACTTTAGAAAGAAATACATTTCAGTTGCTTAATAGAGTAATGAAATAGTTTCAAACTATGTACCTGTGTTAAGAAAATTAGCCCAAAACTGTAATTATTGATAGGCTTCTGCAGCAGTTGCTAAGAGATAGAGTTGCATGTGGATTAAATGATGAATGGATGCAGAGAAGATTATTATCATAAAGCAAAATGGCATTTCAAAATGCTTTAACAATTAGTTTGAAAGTAGAATTGGAAAATACACAAGATCTGTAGCTGAAATGGATTTTTAAAGCATGTGGTCAAATGCAAAACTGTCACAGTACAGGGCATGGTTCTGAGAGTATGGACTGCAGAAAAGTAATGCTTATGTCAGAGCTGGCAGCATAGCAAAAGCCTGTGTAACTAACAATTTTATAATAATATTATGCCTGTGATGAAAGATCGTAAATGAAAACATACTACTTACTTATTTGACTAAAAAAGCATGATCAGAATGTCCAGGCAGATTAAGAACAGAATGTTCAAACACATTGAGAACAGAAAGTTCAAAGATAGCTTTTGTGTTATATACAAATCTTAATTCTTCAGAATAAAACATTTACTGGAACTAGTTTAGCCCTGGTGCTAAACATAAAAGTCACTTCAAATCAGCTGTGCAGACTGTGGATCTTCTACTGAAAACTTAAAAGCAACATCAGTTGTGTGAGCAACAGATGTTACAGTTGCTTATAAGGAGCAAAGGAAACGCTGATTTTGATAATAATACTTGCTCTAATTTACAACAGACAATGATCTTGTATAGAAACTTATAGGTGAACATACCTCTCGACCTCTTCGTGATAGAATTCAGGAGAAGGCGAAAAATCAGTGATCGACAATGGCCCAAAAACAGAGACATATTTTAAATATGGCTCTCAGAAAGATGCTAGAATAACAGACTTTGCATTAACATACATTTTCTGAAAGATACAACGTCTGAAGCTCAAATACCAGACATTATTAAGTGAATTAAATACACAATGATTTGCCAGAAAGCCAAAAATGTTATGGGAATCAGATAAAAATGTGAGATAAAACTCTGGAAATGCTGGGCAGTTGAGAGGTATTGCAAGAAATACTACAAAATAATATGAAGTAATGATGTGAAAGTGGTTTATAAGTGTCACTATCCTACTTTGGACACAATAGAAGAGTCTTCATGGGTTCTGTTTAAGCAGCTTTATTTTATACAAACACATCACGATAGAAGTTTACTGACTTTAACTTAAGTAACTTAAATACAAACTAACTGCTGTAATTATACATGCTTACGCCCTGGCTGCACTCTCAAAATGGCAATAGGACTGGCACGTGCCTGGCATTTATACATGCACACTCAGTCTTTGACATGCTTCTGAAAGACACAGCACACGGCACGTGCACCCTGATCTACATCCTCCCTCTTGAAAAATTAAACATGCAATGTTATGAATCTGGCATGCAGATCTCACAGATAGTTCTCTATCATGCATTTACACAAGATAAGATACATATATACACAGTTAAGTCCATGTTGCTGCATATTTCACACTGGGTCTGGATACTCGTCCATATCATGTGACATAAAATTGGGAATTGGGCTTAGCAAATGGCGCTGTCTCTGCAAAATGCTCGATCTTATAATTCTTTGGAACACCTTCAAGAATGGAATCAGAGGTAGGAACACACTCTGGAATGGGAACAACAATTGGTTCACTCTGAGATCTAGAGTCTGTGTCACCGAAACAATGTTTTGAAGATGATTCTGGTACAGGAAGAAGATGCCTGCGATTTCTCCTGTACTCCATACCCTCAGATTCTACAAGATAGAATCTCAGCTCAACACATGTACCTGTAACTTGACCAATCCACTGTCTCTCATTCCCTCAATGGATGAAGAAATCTGCTTGACTTGTACTAAGTGGACTTCTGGATAGAATTCTTCTTGAATAATTGAGCCTTGATGGTCTGATTTTTCTTAGCTTTAGTCCTCAATAAACTGGAACTAATAGGTAGTGTATATCTGGTTTGTCTGGAAAGAAGTCTTTGAGCAGATGTGTCAAGAATATCATCACAGGGTATGTTTCTGAGATTAAGCAAATTTAAAAAAACATCGGTATTGTCACACTTTGACCTTTCAAATAATTGCTTTGCACTCTGCACTGCACATTCAACCAGACAACTTGACTCTGGATATCCAGGACTGCTAGTAACATGTACAAAGTCTCATTCTCTTGCAAATTTCTGAAACAACTGACTAGTAAATTGAGTACCATTGTCAGAAATAACTTTGTGTGGACTACCATGGACTGAGAAATTACATTTCAACTTAGTAATAATAGTAGTGGATGCTAGATTGGGTAGTAAATCAATCTCAAAACAATTTGAATAAGAGTCTACCAATACCAAGTAGTGTTGATGGTTCCACTCAAAGATATCAGTGGCTACTGTTGACCAAGGTAGTTCAAAAACTGGATTAAGCTGAAGTGGTTCTCTTTGCAAATGCAGTCTAGTACTTTTGCATACTGAACAAAAAGAAAGTACTTTATCAATGTCTTTCAGTAATAAAGGCCAAAATACTAATTCTCTCGCTCACCTCTTAGTGGATGCAGAATCTGGGTGATCACGATGCAAAATCTGGATGTACTTATGTTGTAAGGAAGCAGGAACAACAATTTTAGGACCTTTGAAGATAATGCCATCTTCCATCAACATGTCATCTCTGTAAGGAAAATAGGTTTGAACTTCAGGTGGTGCACTAGATTGCTTTGATTGCTACCCAACATTAATGTATTGATTCAGCTTTTGCAAAACTGGATCAGTCTTTGTGTAATCTCTAAACTCATCAAGCCTAGTGGTAGAACAATTATGCACTGCCATCATGTCAAAGTCAAAATTCTCTGTGTTAAGCTGTTCTGTTGTATTCCTGAGCAATTTGGATAATGTATCAGTCAGATAGAGTAGTTTGCTTTTTGTATAGACCATTTTGAAGTTGTACTTTTGCAATTTGAACATCAATCTTTGTAATCTTGCAGGAGCTGAATGCATAGGCTTTTTTAGAATAGTAACTAGAGGCTGGTGGTCAATTTCAATCTGAATAGCTCAACCATAAATATAATCACGAAACTTGGAATGTACAAATACTATTGCCAAAAGTTCTTTCTCGATTTGAGCATACTCCATCTCAGTTTGGGTAAGTGTTCTAGATGCATAGGCTACTGGCCCACCCTCTTTAAGTATAACTGTGCCAAGACCAAATTTTGAAGCATCACAGGAAAGAGTAACTAGTTTGTTCACATCATAGTATCTTAATATAGATGGGGTGGCAATTTTCTGCTTGAGGTCTTCAAATGCCTTTTGGTGCTGTTCTAACCATGACCATGCAACATTTTTGGGCATACGCTCTCTTAAAGGTACTGTCAACTCACTGAAGTCTGGTATAAACTTGCCTAAATAGTTGACCATGCCTAAGAAACACTGTAGAGCTTGAACATTGCCTGGTGCTGACATCATAGTTGCTTGCTTGGTTGGGTCTGGTCTCAAGCCAGTACTGGTAAATAAATGACCTGCATAAGTAACTTCTGATAGTCTGAATTTGCACTTCTGAGGATTGAGCTTCAAGTTTACTTCATGTCCTCAGTCTAGAACTTTCTTTAGGCTTCTGTTATGCTCTGCTTCACCATTGCCTCCAATATCTACTATTATGGCATAAGGATAACCTAAAAAAATTTGCTCCATTGCACGCTGAAAGACTTCACTTGCAGAAATTATTCCAAATGGCATCCTTAGAAATCTGTATCTGCCAAATGGAGTACCAAAAGTGGTTAGTAATGAAGATTTGTGATCAAGCATCATTTGCCTGAACTCTTTGCATCCAAGACAGAAAAAACAGTGGTATTTGGTCTTAGGGCTGCAACCTCTTCTACTGTGTGCATTGGGATGATATGGTCTTTTCAATGCTTTGTTCAAATCTCTTGGGTCAATGCATATTCTGATTTCATCTGAGCCTTTTTTGTGAGCTGCTACCACAGATGATACCCATTCAGTTGGTTCTGTAACTGGACAAATTACACATTGCTGCATTTTATCTAATTGAGACTTAACTTTATCCTGCATAGCTATCAGAACTCTTCTTGCTGGTCTGACTACTGGAGTGACCTCCGGGTATAACTTCATGGAATACACTACTGAAAGTTTGAACAACCTGTCATCGAAAATGGGTCTATATTATATCCTCGAAGAGGAGTTCCATCAAACGCCTCTTCATTGGCACTTAAACAGAGACAGCAGAAAACGCCGAACATTCACATTAGCGATTTCTTTCCCTGGGAAAGAAATTGCTTGGCCATCCCTGTTAGTTTGCCGTTTTCCCCACTGTAGTGCAATCTCGGAGTTGGTATATTTAGTTAGGGGGTGTGGGGAGCACAGCCCCCCAGATTGGTGGGATGGGGGGGTGAAACCCTCCACTTTGTTATGTTACTAGTGATGTGTTTTTGTTTTGAAGGCAAGCAATTTCTTTCCCAGGGAAAGAAATCATTGATGTGAACATTCGGTGTTTTCTGCTTTCATTGTTTAAGTGTCAATGAAGAGGCATCTGATGGAATGCCTCTTTGAGGATATAATATAGACCCATCAAAAACATCAGCATATGCTGAGAAAATGTCTTCAGAAAAATTAGAACTAAGAGATGCACTTATATGATGAACCTCCTTGGCAAAAGAAAGCAAACCAACTTTCAAACTATCTTTGAGACCCAATAAAAATTTTCTGACAACATAGAATAACAAGTTGTAGCATTTCTTGACCAAATAACATGAAAACATCGGTGAGCCTTCAGTTTGAATCTCTTTACCTCCAATTTCGCACTACTGACCACACTGAGTTGCTCATTAGTTCTCACTCTAGCAAATGTGTCTGCTGATATAACATTACACTTTGAACCAGTGTCTATTTTAAGCTCTGTGGATTTACTATTGATCTGGAGAATACAAAACACTTCTCTTTTTGCCAATAAATTCACTGCAACTCTTTCACCAATTACTGATACCCCATCTACAGAGAAAGCTGACTGTTGTGTTTCTGCTTGATCAACCGGCTTTTTTGTGTGACCTTTCTTTACAACTGTGTGAGGTTTACTTGATTTGCAAACTTTTTGGAAATGGTTCCATTTTTTACACTTGTGACATTGCTGACCGAATGCTAAACATTTCTCTCTTTTAGACTCATGATTTGCACCACAATTCCGACAGTTATCAATAAAGCTGGTCTTTGGTTTTGCTAATTCATGCTTGTACTGAACTGAGCATCCTCCTTTAACTGAACTGGTCTTAGAACTTGCTGGAAAACTATATGGTTTCCTTGATGTGCCAGCAAGGGATGTGTCTGCTGTGTGTTTAGGCCTACATCTGTTTGCCATGTGTTGCATGCTATCTACATTTGTTCTGGAGCCTGCTAAAACCATGCTCTTATCAACTGCAAGCATACTTGTATATTTTTCTGTCACTTCATGGATTTGACAAATCTCTATAGCTTTACTCAGTGTTAAATCACTGTCACAAAGCAAGATCTTTCTCACAGCAGCATTATTAATACCACACATGAGCCTGTCCTTTATTAACTCATCTTTTAATTCACCACACTGACACATTTTAGCCTTGTTTCTCAGATCAGTTATATAAGCTGCAAAAGTTTCCTTTGGTTTCTGATCTTTCGTGTAAAACAAATGCTTCTCTAGTATAATATTTGTGTGGGGGTTACACATTTCTCTGAACTTACGCTTCAAATACTCAGAGTCTTCCCTTGACTCAGCGTGTACAACAATATGATGGTTTTCATCTTTTCCTTCATATACTGCTGGTGCATGCACAAATGAACACTCTCTTTCTATGACCTCTGACCCAGCTAGGTTTAGCAAAATGAATGTCTTGGTGCATGCATCTTTATCTGAATAAGCTGCTTGTATAAAAATACACTCTTGTACAAATATTCTACAATACTTTGCAATATTCTGATCAAATACAAGAGGTAAAGGCTTTCAAAATTCATCTGCCATATTAACACATACCAGTGAAGGGTTTTGCAAATAAGCACGAACACATACACATACAAATATGCCAGAAATGTATGCCAGTACTTGTAACTTTGCTCAATAGCACAACAAACCTCTGTATAACTTAACTTTGGAAATATGTTTCTCTCAGGCACTGTAATACTCTTGAAATTACTGTATTGCATGAAATCACCTCATCAGTATAAGAAACATATCAAATAACTGCATGATGCAATCCTCTGTGTAACTGGACTTTGAGAAATAAGTTTCAAGGACACCATAATACTTCTGAAATTATTACATTGCAAAAGTAATGCATCATTATTTTAAGAAAGACTTCAAATAACAGCACAATGCGAATGAACTGTGCAGGGGAATCTCAGTCAATAACCTTTCAAAGTAATGGCACCTTGCGAATAAACTGTACACAACACACTGAAACTTCCCCGAAATGGTGTACCTTTCTAGGCAATTCTTTACAGTGCAAGGAACACTCTGTAATGGCAGCACTTTGTGTATAGTCACATCCATCACAAGAAACTTTACAAAATGGCTATACTTTGACTGCACTTCATGAATTAGCTGCACTTTGCACACAAATAACTCCTTGAACTACATACACAGTAATAAGCACACACTGAAAGCACTTTTACATACTTTGAGATACTTCAAATAACTCTAGTTATGCCCTTAATACAATACAAAGCCATAGTTATGCCAAAACACCACACTCTGCCAAAAACATGCAGTTGCCTTGCTTAATTTACTCTTAATGTGTTCTTTTTGTCCTTATTATATTAGTTTTGCTCATTTCATCTCTTTTCATGCCCATTGTACTTTTCTTGAGCTCATTTTACTCTAAACATGCTCGTTTTGCCTTAAACATACTCATTTTGCCTTTAAACATGCTTGTTTTACTTATCTGTTAATTGTTTCGTCAAGCACCTTTACTTTAAACATTTCCCTTATTTAATAAGCGTTCTGGGTATATATTACAACGTCAAACTCACAGTAGTCCGAACATTGTAATATCGGACTCAAATGTTTGAAACATGGAAATAGCAAAGCCACGGAACACCGATTTTTTTCCAGAGGGAAAAAAATCTGTGTGCTGTTTTACTCCTTTGCTATTTATTCCACTGTAGTGCGATCTCGGAGTTGGTATATTTAAGTAAAGGAGGTGTGGGGGTCACAGCCCTGCACATTACGGGGTGTGGAGCAAAGCCCCCCACATTAGATTACATTTAAAGTGTATGTGGGTTTTTTTGGGGGGTTTTTTTGTACCGGAACAGCGTTGTTTTTCCCTGGGGAAAAAAAATCGCTGTTCTGTGTGTTCGTACTTTTTGGGTTTCGAACTTCACAGTTTGATATTGCATCGTTCGATCTCCTGTAAGTTCGACGATGTAATATAGACCCACATTTTATGCCTCCCACTTGTTTAATCATGTGCTTTGTGCCCTTGTAATGCCCCGTTTTGTCCTTGTTATGAAATAAGTAGTTTGTGTGCATTCTCATTACCTATGATTCTTTTCCAGTTCTTTTTCATGCTCGTTTATCTTAGTTTACCTTCACTGCCATCTCCACACCTCATGGCTCTGAATTTTATTCTCTCCGATCCCACCTCTGACACCATGTCACTCTCCTACTTTGGATACAATAGAAGAGTCCTCATGGGTTCTGTTCAAGCAGCTTTATTTTATAAAAACACATCACGATAGACGTTTACTGACTTTAACATAAGTAACTTATATACAAACTAACTGCTGTAACGATACATGCTTACTATCTGGCTGCACTCTCAAAATGGCATTAGGAAGAGCACATGCCTGACATTTATACATGCAGGCTCAGTGTTTGACATGTTTCTGAAAGACATACCACACGGCACATGCACTCTGATCTACAATAAGGAACATGTTACCTTTGATATAATAGTGAAAGTCAGGGAAGAAATTAGTTCATGTAGACAGAATATGTACTTAATGTGAGGACAGGGATTATAGGTAGGATTTTTAGAACTATATATAAACTTCCAAACAGTTGCCCCCCCCCCAACATACACACGCACAAGACTAGACAAGCATGTCTAACTAGTATATCACACTTTTTGATCCTAAAAAACACACACTGTCCCAATGCTGTTTTTTTTTTTATCCTATGGTATGTACCCCCAATTATGAATTTAAAAGTGCAATGCAGATTTGCTAAATTAATTACATTCAGAGCCTTTCATAAAATGCATATAAATAAAAAAAAATGATTAGTAATTAGTAATATTATGGCTGTTCACAATGTTCACAGTTATTTAATCTCTGGCACAGTTTTTTAACCTCATTGTTGTGCTTGAAGCTGGGATATTTGGAGCTCTTTCTTTTTACTAGTATTGTATTAAACTTTCATAATGTAATAACAATCATATCTTGTGTTGGTCAAAGCACCGACCCCATAATATAAAAATGTGTGCTGTATTCCTGGCTATATCCATAACTGAAGAAAATACAGTTATAGTTCAAAAGGGATATCTATTACAAATGAAAGTTGTTTAGGTCCTGTGTATAATGCTGTGATCAGTAGTCACGGCCAGTTTGTGAGATGTCAGTCAAATCACAACAAGTTGCAAAGATATTGAACTAGTTTGTAAACCTGGAAAGAACAGAAAATTCTTTGAATGACAATGATTCCAGCATAAGCAAAGGTGTAGATATATGATTTTTGGACTTGCACTATGCCCTGTGAAGGGTAACCTCTTTCACCTTCAAGTGTATCTCCTCCAAGCCAAGATACTGAATGTTCTGTACAGTATATCTTTTACTACTGAAACATGAGGGGAATGAAATAATAGCAAAGAAAAAAGGCAGGAATTTTTTTTTAACAAATACATAACCATAAAGCATTATGATAAATGTGATAAACATGCCAGTTTCCTTTCTTTTATAAATTCTAGAATATCTCGTAGCACAAAATAAAGAAATTAAATTATTTAAAAAAAATGGTATGCCATGATGCATATGGAGTATGCCTGATTACAACCCATGGCTGAAAGTTGTATCTGTGAAAT
Source organism: Protopterus annectens (assembly GCF_019279795.1). NCBI lineage: Eukaryota > Metazoa > Chordata > Ceratodontiformes > Protopteridae > Protopterus > Protopterus annectens. The sequence continues at coordinate 1,174,806,882 of NC_056726.1, read as the reverse complement.
ATGTAGCTAAATCTGCTGCTATGTCTGATGACACTTAATAGCTGGCACCTGCTTCCACTATGACTCTGCAGACTTCAGTCTTCGTCCTCCTGTAGGTTACCCCTGGCACCCTTGGTGAGTCAAGGCAATACATTCTTCAGCCTTGTCTTTATCAACATACCTAGACCTTCTACTCATGAAAGGTAACCACTTCTTGAGCTGCCTCGTCTTAATGCAACTTGCAGCAATTATTTCATCTGAGGGAGGTAAGCAACAGCTTCTGTTTCAGTCTAGATTTTTAATTAAAGTTGTTGAAATATTTTAAGAATTAAAATTTAAGTTATATAAGCCAATGCTTGAAACCACACCATATGTTGCTTGCTTCTAGGCATACCTCTCAACCTCTAGGCACATAAATTTTGGACAAAGCCAAAAATAATAGTGGAATAAAACCTCAAACTCAGGAACAGATTTTAGATCCATCCATCCATCAATCTATCCTCAACCACTTTTTCCCATTTCGCACATGGGGTTGGGGTATCACTTCAAGAGTGACAATCATTTTGAGCCAAGATTTACACTGCTAGGTGGCTAGCCCTACAGTGGTAGTTCATTCGTGCCACTCACTCTGATACACACTCTCACCTACGGCCAATTTAGAATGTGCAGTCCAACTACTGCATCTCTATGGAATTGATCTTGTAAACTTAGAAATTTGCTAGAATAATAAGTTTTGCATTGGCTTGCATTTTCTGAAAATATATGAAGTAGATAACTCAGGTGTCTTGTTAATAATTAGTGTCTTCATTCTTCAGTGGTTTGCCATAAAACTACACATTTTATGAGGAACAGACCAAAAACGTGTGGCAAAAATCTGGACATTTTGCAAAATTCTGGTAAGTTGATAGATAGACCTAGTCCTGCTGGGTGTATTTATCATAGATGTTAATGCAGGGATTAATAACAGCATCAGCCTGCCCTTTGTCAGCATTACAAAAATGTAGATTCAGTCGTGTATTATAAAAGGGTCTTCTCAGGCAGCTGTCAGGGCTCACAGGGGTATCCAAGGCCAGCCATTCAGTCAGTAAATTTATTTTAAAATGTTTTGTTATGTTCAGCACTGTTAACTTAGTTTACTTAGCTTATGTTCTGAAAATGGCAATTGCTAAGTTTTTTTTTTTTAAGTTTAATGAAAATTTGTTAAATTACATTGTTAAGTGTTTATGCCAGTATACATGTGATTTCAACCATTTGCAAATGTGCAGAATACGCCAATTGTGCTGTTCAGCTAGGAGGCATCTTATTTATTTTTTTTAAGTAAAGAAATTTTCCTTTAATACAAAAGTATATAAATAAATAAATAGCCCTTTCCCGTGGCAACACAATCCAAAGCAGTAGCAGCTTTCTGCTCTTTGCCTTCCCATGATTCATTTGAGACAACAACGAGCTGAAAGCCAGTGAATCTAAAATGGGAAAAGAAAACGGTCATGCAGGTCTGGACACCTGATTAAAAACTGCAGCAGTATGAGGTAAGTTTTTTTTTTTTTTTTTTTTTTTTTTTTTTTTTTTTTGTTAATCCTGGCAGGTATCCAGATATGGGTATTCAGTGCAGAAGATGGCTATAGGAGTACTTTGCTGTTGGCCACTGCCTTCAGCTGCGTTTTTGTGTGTAAGGAAATCAACAAGAGTATGTAATATATTCATTCCACTACAGGTATGTGGGGAATAACAAAAGGACCCAGGAAAAGTTGTGCTCAAGTATATAAAAAACACTAAAAAAATAGTGTCACTTACCACATGAAAATGCCCCAGTTTTAGACTGCATAGCAATTTGCAACTCATCAGGCAAGCATTTTATCTTTGCTTCTGTTTCATCCCAGTCTATTAATGGACCTTTAAGGTTGGTAATGTCTCGTGATTGTCTGTATCTTTATTATGTGGAATGTAGGAAAGCCACAATGGAAAAATTACATGAAATTTCACTGGCTTCCTGTTTCCCTGGTGCAGCCTCCCCGTTAAAAAGTCCTAAGGATTACAGATGCAGAGAGACAGATATGCAGTAGTTAAGGGGTGGGGTAGTGCGTGCGATGGCAATAGAAGCAGAGTATGTATGTACGTGTGTGTGTGTGTGTGTGTGTGTGTGTGTGTGTGTGTGTGTGTGTGTGTGTGTGTGTGTGTGTGTGTGCGTGCGTGTGTGTGTGTGTGTGTGTGTGTGTGTGTGTGTGTGTGTGTGTGTGTGTGTGTGTGTGTGTGTGTGTGTGTGTGTGTGTGTGTTACTTAGCTAGTTAGTGTGTATATCCTTGACAGCCTATACCTAGCTCATGTTTGGAAAGGTAATGCTCTATATGGCTGCAGAGTTTTAGTTTAAAGTGTTAAGTCTATTTCTGTTCTGGACCTGACAGTTTTACAAATAAATAATAAATGTGCTATGTTAGTTTCACAACTATCCATTAGCGAGAAAGCTGATTACCCTTTAAATCATATAAGAATTAGAGAGCAAAAAAAGGGCAGCAAAGCGCACATACACACACGCGCACATATATATTACACACACGCACAGACACACACACATGACACACACACACACACACACACACGCATATATATATATATATATATATATATATATATATATATATATATATATATATATAATATATATATACACACATATTTATAAGGTTAAGGTTAGCTCACCTTAGTGAGGTGAAGCCTGCGTGCTAACACTAACCCTGCTGCTGACTCTCCCCCTAACCCTAACTATGCACCCCAGCTTAGAAATATACTTTCTGTAACAATAACACTATACTAACAAAATATCTCTAAATGTGTGGTGGGATTTGATGATTAGATCTCAAACAGAAGAATCTGTTTGCAAGTTTTTTTTTTCATTTGATGTGTGTTTTTTTCATTATGTTGATTTTCAAAATACAGGCATCAATCTCTTTAGTACTGTTGCTTGTGCATTTCTATAAATCAACATATACGCCAAAGGTGATATGCAGCAGAACCATATCCTCTAGAAATCTTTTTAGTTAGTTAGTTAGTTAGTTAGTTAGTTAATTAGTTAGTTAGTTAGTTAGTTAGTTAGTTAGTTAGTTAGTTAACTTCATGTTTATTTGCTTGTCACTTTAGATCACTTTAGTACTTCTGGAGATACATTTATCTCATAGATCGGTACAGCTCTGTTTAATTGCCACTCCACTTCCCCTCTCCGTTCTACTGTCTTCAGTGGCTGCACTCTGCAGTTGTGAGAATAATCTCTGAATGCCTCTAACAGGGCAAATGAACAGTGAGTCTGAAAGAAATTAAATAACAAAATTTGTTTCTTCCATTATCAAGGATTTAGCCAGTCATACTAGTATAATTAAAAGAGTACACATTTTCTGACAATCTCTCAAAAAATATTAGAGAGCAAATAATGTCTAAAACTGTATCAACTAATGTATGTAACATTGCTTTGTAGACAAATTGCTTAGTGATAGGAGTGTGCCTTTTAAATAACCTTTCCTATGGAGTGAGCAAAGCTCAATATGATAGGTGCAGTTCTCGATATAGGAGCAAAATGTATATTTTTAAATGTTAGGTGGGTGGGACAACAGTAAGAATTCAAGAACATACATCACACATATATTTAATACATAGAGAAGCAAAATGGTGTATTGTCAACAGCTTTGACAGAGGATACAGAATATGGAAACAATACCAGCACATCAGCTACAGTTCTGGGAGGATTGTTTGATGAGTGAGTACGTCAGCGTACAGAGTAAGCTATGTATGGAAATGAGATGGAATGATGGATATTTTGGCAGCTCTTAGATTCATTAAAGAACATATCAGGAAATAATATGTGATGGTTTTCTACCCCTGAATGGCAACTTGCTGAGAACTTGGGGGCAGGGAATCTCACAGACAGAAGGTACAGGATTGAATTTTCATCTATAAAAGGAAATTTGCTATGCTTAAAATGGCCTGAAATGGCATCTAGCCTAGTAGTTACCTATGAACTTATGAACTGTTAATGTGTAAAGTGAAAGTTCAAGAGAAATAGAGTGTAGGTCTTACAGAAGATATTTATGTCTTTATGGTGGCTGCAGGTATATAACATGACTCATAGACAGAAGAACTCTAAACTTTGTTCTGTTGTGTCCAACAAGCATAAAATAAGCAAAGACTAGGCTTCAAGTTCTCCAATGAACCTTCAAACACTTTTATTCAATCGAAACAGACACACAAGCGCTTTCACATAAATGCTTCCTCAGGTGTATGTCATAATTAGTAAAAACATCCTTCTTATACCTTAGAGTAATGGTCATCTGACCTTTTCATATCTATTTAAAGGTATACATATCTTATAACTAGCGCTTCATTTAAAAGCAAGCAATACATATAATTTTAAAACATACATAAATGCAAATACATAAAAACATATTTAAAATAATATTTAAACTATGTCATTACCTACGTAATGGCCTACTTTTTAAAATGGGTCTCATAGGAATATGGTCATTAAGTCCATGTCCACATTCGCTCTCAATCTAACTATCCATTCTGCCTCTAAGCTCTCAGTCCTCCCCCTTCTGTCACCTCCTCTCAAATTTTCAAAACATTTTCCTATAACCACAAACTTAAAAGAATGTCTATCATCAGTTTCATATACATGCTTTGCCAAAGCGTTAAATGCATTTCTCTTTCAAATGTGATAAACATGTTCCCTGATTCTATATAGGTTCATAGGTTCATAGGTTAGTACTAGGCTAACTGCCCTTGCGAGCCATTTCAAGCCTAGCCAATTATCCCCTGTGTAATTCAAACCCTGTACCTTGTGTTTGTAAGGCAAACACCGTAACCATTAGGCCACCCTCCCAACCCCAATATTTTAATTGTCTGTCCGTCTTTCCAACATAGAATTTGTAACAGAGTTGGCAAACAGCAAGATATACCACATGAACACTATTACATGTGGCGGTAATCACAAATTCAAACTTCTCTCCAGTATCAGGGTGTTTGGATATCACATCGTCCATCAAGTATGCACACATATGACACTTCCCACAAGGTGCCCTCCTTCCCTGTTGTTGGGGTAACATCTCTTGTGTGACAGAGTCATCTCCTCAATGACTTTTTTATTTTTAAATGTAAACTGAGGTGTCTTTTCCAAATATTTACTTACCTCCCTATCATTGGTTAGAATATTCCAGTGTCTATTAATAATACTAATATATTCCTTTATATCCCTTCAATAACTAAAACACATTCTTATTTTACTGACACTTTCATAATTCCTAACTTTTTGTGTGTCATCTCTCTCATTCTTTTTTGAGAAATAAGGTTTAGCTTTGGTAGCTCTAAGTCTTTTAACTTCATTATAAAACAAATTCTGTGTGACTGGCTACATTGATATGGTACACAGACTTGTTTGTTGTGATACAACACTGTGATTTGGCACACTACAGCAATACTACTAATAGCCAATTTGTTTGCTAGATGTGTGGAGGCTGTGCTGCACTATGTGAAAATACAGTCATGACAACTGACTTCAACAATTGGCTAAGCTTCTGGTGTCATTCTAAGGGGATCCAGTATCTGTCTGCCTGGGATGACATGATCGACAAGCCACGAATGCTTTGCCAGAGATGGTGTGCACCTGTCGCCCCTGGGATTCTGGATTATGGCTAAGGCTCTAGCCACCCCTATATTGCCTTTTTTAGGCAAGGTTCAAATGACAAATTCACCACCCTAACAGGTACAGGCAAGAAGAATTTGAGGGTATTGCTACTCAGTGCTAGACGTCTAAACCTCAAAATGCACTCTCTCGAGGCACTCCTTAAAATGGAGAACATCGACATCTGTGCAGTGACAGAGACCTGGTTCAAGGCTCCAGAGAGTACCCCTGCATTACCAAGCTATAATTCATACCACATCTTTCGGCCACCTAACCTGGACCGAAACACTAAAGGCGGAGGCGTGTCCATATTCATTAAGGATATCCACACCTCCAGACTAGTTGCTCAGCATAATGCATCCGAGATTATCCAAGTGCAACTAACTCTGGGCAAGACCGCAATCCAAATTGTAGCTTGCTACAGATCCCCCACCATGCCCCAGGATTCCCACTCCTCATTTCTTAATACACTGGAAAATATTAGGGTACAACCTAACACCCTAATAATGGGTGATTTCAACTACCCTACCATTAACTGGGAAAACTACTCATGTACCAATGCTTGTGCTCAACGTTTTCTGGAATTCATAAATTCCAATGCCATGGATCAACTTATCCACACCCCCACCAGGGGCAGCAATATCCTAGACTTGGTTATTACCAACATGGGCAACCGGTGCTCCACACCAGAGGTCAATTCCTCGTTGGTCAGATCCGACCATAAGCTAATCACTCTAGACATCCACATCCCTCCCTCACCCCCCATTAGGGAAACCACAGTAAAACATTTCTCCAAAACCAACTTCACGTTTCTTAAGACAGAAGTGGCAAATTTCACGACACCCATGCTGACGGACAATAGAGGTATGACTGCTGAATCCTACACAAATGCACTTTATAAGCACTTACATGAGTGCATGGATCGTGCAATCCCTAACAGAACCAAGATGCTATCCTCCAAAAAAAGGAAGCCAATCTGGTGGTCCCCTGCCATAAACAAACTCTGCAACAGAAGAAAGAAACTGTTGCAAAAAAGATTAAAATCCCATGATTGGAGAAACTCCCTGGTCAGCTTCAGTAAGAAGCTGAGATCCCTCATAAAATCCTCCAAAGCTAGCTTATGAAAACAAAATTGCCACTGACTCTAAAGACAACCACAAAGCATTCTATAGCTATGTCAAGAATCTCAATGGCAACACTCAGATCTGCTCTGAGTTACAGCACAATGGCACTAAATATACAGAACCAACGGATATTGCCATCATCCTTGCAGATAGGTTCAGTGCTAACTTTACCCCTCTGTCATCCCCTAAAGGGCCCATCTCTATACCAGAAGAATGCAAAGTTCCTGTAATCATGGCTGCACAGGTAAAAAACACACGATCCAAAGCCAAGAACACAGCATCCATGGGACCTGATGACATCCCAGGCTGTGTTCTACATGAACTACAGAATGAACTGGCACCCCACCTAAGTACCATGTTCAGTCATAGCCTCACCTCAGGCTATGTGCCCACTGAATGGCGCACAGTGACAGTTATCCCACTCCAGAAAGGTGGAGCCACCACAGACCCCAGAAACTACCACCTAATTAGCCTAACGAGCATGGTCTGCAAGGCTATGGAGCGTATCATCATGGAACTTATAAACAATGACATTGGTAATCTCCAAACTCAGGACCCCACCCAGTTCGGGTTTGTAAAAGGCAGATCATGTCTCCTAAACCTGATAGACTTCTTTGAAGCAGTCACCAAAGCCGTAGATGAGGGTAAGGTGGTTCACACAGCCTATCTAGATCTCGCCAAGGCTTTTGACACCATCCCCCACTCTGGAATTATAGATAAACTCACTAAACTAGGTATAAATCCCTATGTCACAAGATGGTTTGCCAACTGGCTCACTGACAGAACCCACACTGTGAAAGTAGCAGACTCCAAATCCAGCTTCAGACCAGTGACAAGTGGAGTACCACAGGGTTCAGTCCTGGGTCCTCTCCTGTTTGGTATCTACTTCTCTGAAGTACAGGCCAACACAGAAGGTCTTTGGCTAATGAAGTTCGCAGATGACTGCAAACTAGGAGCCATAATCAAAACTCCAAAAGATGTGGACATCCTACAAAAGGGCCTTGCTGAGACAGATGCCTGGTGTCAAAGCCTTGGCCTCAAGCTCAATGCCAAAAAGTGCATTGTCATTCCTTTTGGTAAAAACTCAGTACCCATGAACTACCACATAGGTGGTGGTCTACTTAACACCAAAAGTGTGATAAGAGACCTTGGGACACAGGTGGACAGTAGTCTCTCCTTTGATAATCACATCACCACAGTTGTCAGGAAATCCTTCTACACCTCATCACAAAACGTTTCTCATCCAGGAAAAATGAGGTCATTGTTCCCCTCTACTCGTCACTCATTAGACCCATTACAGAGTACAATGCCCCTTTTGGTATGTACCTAACAAGACATCTACAACAACTGGAAAGGCCACAGAAATACCTCAGAAAGAGGATTACTGGCTTCAAAGAGATGCCCTATGCAGATCGTCTCAAAAAACTGCAGCTTTACTCCATTGCATAGCGCCTACTCAGAGGCGATCTCTGCCTGACACACAAAGCTATGTCAAACCCAGAGCTTTTAGACATGCTCCACTTAAAGAAATCCCAATCCCTACGAGCTACATGCTCTAGGGACCTAAACCTCGTCACCACAATAAACAGAACATGCTGGAGGGATAGATTCCTGTCCCAGAGACTTCCCATACTCTGAAACAAACTACCTATCTATATCAAACAAAGCTCCTCATTAGCACTGTTCAAGAAAAATCTTGATGATTGGATGGGAGATAGGAAATTCACCCCGGGGATCACTTCTGTGGCTCTGCTCGACAGTGGCACAGGAAAATAATTTTCATGGGTGGCGAAAGCCAGGGTACCTTTGGCTAGGCTTATATAGGCCCTAGGGCCAATAGCCTAGTACCTACCTATGAACCTATGACTAGCCATTTAGATACGACTCCACTTGGGTAAAATCTGCTATAATGTAAATGGGAAACTACTTTACAGGATTTTTCACCTAGAGCAGATGAATACTTGGACTGGAATGTCTATTTGTGTTTTACTGTTTCATCGTGTAAATGATTAGCTTCATGGGCATTGTGAAGGTAAGTGCGGTTTGGGAAGCAGTGCATAACGAGGTAGATGGAAAGCAGTGTGGTGATATTGGTGTGGCTTGGTGGAGGGCAACAGCCCACCAATTCTGAGTACAGATTTATAATATTTGACTATACATACCTATGTTTGTGTGAAGTGGAGTGAGCTGAAATACTTTGCAACATGCATACCCCTCATATGTCCATGTTTTTTTACTTTTATTTTTGTCCTATTCTGCATACATTTTGTGGTTTCTGGCAAATAGTTGAGGACTTCTGTCACTAAATAATGTCAGACATAACATTTAAGTTTCATATTTCATATTTTTCAGTAAACACATGCTACTGCAAACCTGTTATTTCAGCAACTTCCAAAGTGTAACAAATACTTTACTGTGGCTACTGTTCATATTTTCATAGGTATGTACTAGGCTAATGGCCCTGGAGCCTTTACAAGCCTAGCCCCAAAAAATTGTTCAGGCATCGTGCCAACTGATGTTGTTTCACAGTACCCCTATCAAGTAGGGCAACTGGAATGATCCCTGGAGTAAACTTTCTGTTACCCATCCACTCGTCAAGATTTCTTTTGAAGAGGGCCAGCGAGGTGCTGTGCTTGACATGAATGGGAAGCTTATTCCGGAGTATGGGCAGTCTTTGGGAGATGAACCTGTCCCTCCAGCATGTTCTGTTAATTGTGGTAATGAGGTTATGATCCCTTGAGTGTGTGGAGTGGGGGGATTGAGATTTCTTTAGGTGTAGCATTTCAAGTAGGGCTGGGTCAGACATGGCTTTCTAAGTCAAGCAGACACCACCTTTAATTAGGCGATAAGAGACTGAGAACAGCTGAAGTTTCATGATTCTGTCCATGTAGGACATGTGTTTAAGGCCTAGGATCCTTTTTGTGAGGTACATTTGTGGCTTCTCCAGCTGTTGTAGGTGTCTGGTCAGGTACATGCCAAATGGGGTGTTATATTCGATGATTGGTCTAATGAGGAATGAGTAGAGAGGGATTATGACCTCTTTCTTCCTGGATGTGAAACCTTTGGTTATAAGATGTGCCACATAGAAGGACTTTCTGACCACAGTGGCAATGTTGTGGTCGAAGGTGAGGTGTCTGTCGACCTGGGTGCCCAGATCTCTTATGGCCCCTTCAGTGTTCAGTGGGCTCCCATCAATGTGGTAATTTGTGGGAACTGAGTTTTTTTCCAAAGGGGATGATAATACATTTTTTGGAGTTAAGCTTCAGCCCATGGTTCTGACACCAGTCACTGGTCTCAGAGAGGCCCTTTTGTAGGATGTCTGCATTACTTGGGGAGCTGATAATGACTCCTAGTTTGCAGTCATCTGTGAACTTGGTCAGCAAGAGTCCTTCTGTGTTGGCCTGGACTTCTGAGAAGTAGATGCCAAACAGGAGAGGGCCGAGAAACGAGCCCTGTGGGACTCCACTTATAACTGGTCAACAGTCTGACTTGGAATCCTCAGCTTTCACTCTGTGGGTCCTGTCTGTGAGTCAATTTGCAATCCATCTAGTGATGTAAAGATTGATGCCTAGTTTGGTGAGTTTATCAATGATACCTGAGTGGGGAATGGTATCAAGGGTCTTGGCCAGGTCACGGTAGGCTGTATGCACTGCCGTACCCTCATCCACAGCCTTGGTGACTGCCTCAAAGATGTCATCCAGGTTCAGCAGGCAGGATCTCCCCTTGACAAAGCCAAACTGTGCGGGGTCAAGAGTTTGGAGATTTCCAATATCTTTGTTAAGCAGGTCCATGATGATGTGCTCCATAACTTTGCATACCAGTCTTGTTAGGCTAATAGGGCGATAGTTCCCAGGGTCTGTAGTTGCTCCGTTTTTATGGAGTGAGATGACTGTAGCAGTGCACCATTCATTAGGGACATAGCCTGAGGTAAGGCTGTGATTGAACAGGGCATACAGATGTGGTGCCAGTTCATTTTGTAGCTTATGTAGGATGCAGCCAGGGATATTATCAGGTCCAATGGATGCTGTATTCTTGGCTTTGGACAATGCAGCTTTTACCTGTGCCACAGAAATGGTGGGTACCAGGCTTTCTTCTGGTATTGTGATAGGGTCCTTGAGGGGGAGGGGTAAAGTTGGCACTGAATCTGTTGGCCAGTATGTTGGCTATATCTGCTGGCTTAGTATAGGAGGTGCCATTGTGCAATAACTCAGAGCAAATCTGGGTATTGCCTTTGAGGTTTTTGATATAGCTATAGAAGGCGTTGTGGTTGTTTTTGGGGTCAGCCACAATTTTGTCATCATGGCTGGCTTTAGAGGATTTGATAAGGGATCTCAGCTTTTGCTTGAGACTGATAAGGGAGGTTTTCCAGTCTTGTGACTTCATTTTTTTCTCCAAAAGTTTCTTCCTACTGTTGTAGAGTTTATTGACAGCTGGCGACCACCAAATTGTCTTCCTTTTTTGGAGGAGAGCGTCTTAGTTCTATTTGGTATGGCAAGGTGCATGCATTTGTGTACATGCCTGTACAGTGCATTGGTGTATGATTCAGCAGTCATGCAGCTATTTTCCATTGGCATGGGTGTCAAGAAGTTAGTTAGCTTTAGAGAAGTTTTTCAGGGTGGTCACCTTAGCTAGGGGTGTAGGTGAGATGGAGATTTCCATGGTGATCAGTTTGTAGTCAGATTTAACCAGGGAGGAATTGACTATAGGTGTGGAGCAACAGTTTCCCATGTTGCAGATAACCAGGTTGAGGATGTTACTTCCTCTATTGGTGGTCAGAATGAGTTGCTCCAGGGCATTGGAACTGATAAATTCCAGAAAGCATTGGGCCTGTACATTGGTACTTGAATAGTTTTCCCAGTTGATGGAAGGGTAGTTGAAGTCACCCAGTATGAGAGTATTGGGTTGGACCTTGATAGATTCCAGGGTGCTTAGGGAGTTGGATTGAGAGTTAAGGGACATGTTTGGGGTTCTGTAGCAGGGTATGACTTGTATCACCGTCTTACCCAATGTTAGTTGTACCCAAAGTATCTCAGAATCATTATGCTGGGCTACCAGTCTAGAGGTGTGCATATCCTTTAAGAATATGGAGATACCACTGCCTTTGGAGCTTCTGGCTGTAGTCTGGGGCTGAAAGGTATGGAATGAGTTGTACCAAAGATTACAAACGAAAACCCAAAGCACACAAAAGAAATCCATGAGAGCACAGAAGTACTGTATTAAACATTATTTTAATCAAAATAAAATAAAATTAAATTAAAACACACAATTTATGTGACACGAGTAAGCGCTCTCACCTTCAAAAGGCATCTTCAGAGTCATTTGTTGTCATCTTAGATTGCTTTGCTATTTAATTGTGGTGAAGGCAATATTAGCTGCCGCTTTGCTTTTTAAATGTGGTGAAGGCATTATTAGCTAGCGTATATTTTAACTGTGTTAGCTACCACTTCGCTCTTTAATTGTGGTGAAGGCATTATCAGCTGGTGTATACTTTAATCTGTATAGCTGCCGCTTCCCTTTCTAATTGTGGTGAAGGCATTATTAGCTGGTGTATACTTTAATCTGTATAGCTGCCGCTTCACTTTCTAATTGTGGTGAAGGCATTATTAGCTGGCATATATTTTTATCTGTACAGCTGCCGCTTGCTTTTTAATTGTGGTGAAGTCATTATTAGCTGGTGTATATTATAACTGTATAGCTGCCGCTTCGCTTTTTAAGTGTGTGCTGACTTTTTAATGTGATAACTGAAGGACTTAATTTGGATACGCTTCACCTGCACTTCTGCTGCTTTACTGATTATTGCTGTCATCATCCTCTTAAGACACACCTAATACCTTCTAATATAACTTTTCTGAGTTGCTCAGCAGGAATACATAGCTGGCTTTTGATGCATTTATATATGCAAACCATCTGACTCTGCCAAGCAAATCGGCTGTGTCTCTCTATAATAGTGTATAAATACATGTAACATTTAACACAAGACCTAAGCTTATTGTCTGTTAGACCTAGCTATTGTTGTATTACTATTTATAGTGGTCCCTTTTAAGTAATTGTATGTGCTAAAGGTGCTTTTTAGCAATGTAACTGTCTGCATTTTTCCTTAACTGTGTAAGCTGTACTCTGAATTTTCTGCTGGCCATTCACCTAACTGTTAATTTTCCTTCTCTAACCTTCATAGCTCTCAACCTCCTCTCTGCTTTAAGAACTTGGGAATCAACCTGCCTGGTCACTAAAGACTTCCATCTCATATGCATCCCTAAGAATCCTTTGTCCTGTGCTCTAAATCCCTCCCTGCTATTGAGCTTAAGAAAGTATGTTTGACCCCCGATAAAACTGGGTACAGAATTGTTCTTTATGATATAAAAACAAGTAGTGTATGTTTTAAGTCTCCCTCCTGAACCAGGTTCCCAGCAGTCAGTTCTAAACCTCACCCTACTTTTTAACCCATCTCCCATTAGTTCTATTAATTGACTTACCTTTTCTTCTTTATTTCTACTTAGCCAACTAGCTGTAATTCAAGCTGTTGTCCACCAGGTGGCACCCTTAACTTGGCTTCTTAAACTCCCTTCTCTCTTCACTAGTATAATATCCCTCATTACTTCTTATCTTCTCTTCATTTTTATCCTCTTTTCTATTACTACCCCCTCTGTTAGCTATATTCCCTTTCCCCTCTCAACTATCTCCTGTTAACTAATTATTGTATTAATACTCCACACTCATCCGGAATTACCTAGACCTCCTCTACAATCGGTAGCTTTTTGATTGTCTCCAGGATCTCATCTTTACTTGCTCTAACCCGCTCCATTCGCCCTGCGGGCTCACTCCGCTCCCCTACCCTACCCCCAAATCCCACACCCCCCCAGAGGTCATAGCCTTATACCTATCAAACCACACCCCATCTTCATATCACCTATCACAGTCACACTCCCATCTCATAATCTCCCCTATTTTCCCGCCTTTTTTTCTCAACCACTTCCTATTTATTTATTTATTTATTTATTTATTTATTTATTTATTTATTTACTTTACATTTGTTGACTGGGCTAGTCTAGCTGGATACATGTCCATTTTCAGTAGAGGCCCAGGGAGATAAGCTCCAAGCAGGTAAAAAGAGAAAATACAATACTTAAACAATACTATACAAATTTCAATGTTTGGACTTTTAAAAATTCAAATTAAGTCTAGAGGTATAGACTCAAAACATAGTTTAAGATACAGCAATTTTAGATACACACAAGGTTAGAAGATAATAATATTTAGGCCTAAGAAAGAGAGATGGAGGCATAAGAAGGTTATGGAAGAAAAGAATAGGAAAAAATAATACACTGGCTAGTATATGTTTGGTTTGCATAGAAAAATTAATGTAGAGGGCACATGGAACAGGAATAAGGGTTGAAAGCAAGATGAGAGAAATAAGGAGAGGAAGTAGGATTCAGTCTGATTTAGAGCAGGGACAAAGCCAGAGAATTTTCAGATGTTCTTTAAGGTTTTTTTTGAAGAGAGATGTAGATGAGAGAGATGTGAGTGTTTTAGGGAGCTGGTTCCAGATTTTGCCCACCACATTAGTAAAGAGTGAGTCGCCTGCTTTGTTGTTAGATTTAACGTTGGAAATGAGTATCTTAATAGCTGAGCGAAGTGTTTCCTGATTTGTATAAGGGGAGATCAGGTTAGTAAGGATAGGGGTATTATTTGGGTGGTAGAGAATTTTTTGTATGATCACTAGCTGATTATACAGAAGATAGTTTTGAAGTTCGGACCATCCAAGTTGTTTGAGATTAAGACAGTGATGGGGTCTGAAAGGAGTGCCTGTGGCAAATCTGGCTATGTTGTTATAACCGGTTTCAAGCTTGCTTAGATTGTGCCTTGATAGATTGGTGTATATAGCGGAAGCATAGAATAGGGTGGAAGCGAGGTGAGTCTGGGCAATGGAGGTTCTTCCTTGTGGAGTGAGGAAGGGTTTGACTCTATACATGGAGCCTAGTTTTTTTATTAACAGATTGAATAGTATTGTTGATATGGTCATCAAAGTTGAGTTTGGTATCTATGGTAATGCCCAGGAGACATGTAGTAGTATCGGGGGAAATAGTAGTTCCATTATTAGAGGTAATTATGAAGTTGATCTCTGGTGACATTATCCCATCTCTCTCTTTTACCTTTCCTGACCACACCAGCTTTACCACTGCACCTATAGATATAACTTATATATACCATGTCTATGAATAAACCCTCCACCATAATCTACTTACAAATGTTACTCATACTCACACTTCTACCTCCATTAACTCTTGCCTACCTGTTAACCTCCTATGAGCACCCTGTATATACAAATGTGCTATACCCTACTAAACAATCTACCTCTTCTTCACTACCCTCTCACACTGACCATTTCAACATTAGATCCATACCCAACTATCTATTACCTAAATACCATAGGACAGCACACATTAAATACAACTTCCCTAATTCCAGAAGGTATCCATTTCTTCTCAGTAAATATACTAATAATCATTATCTAACACTACTCCACCCCCTAAAGGATGGAGACATTCACCCAAACCCCGGCCCAAATACCTCCATTACCACTCAACTCGTTAACCCAAACCCCTCTGCCATTCACCCGCTTAAAAAACCTCCAAAGTCACTCTTAATAGCTCACCTCAACACACGTAGCATTAATAATAAAATAACACAACTCCATGCTTTCTTGGAACTCTACTCATTTGATATTGTATGTCTAACAGAAACATGGTTAAAACCAGTAACAAAAGACAATGAAATGTTACCACCTGGTTACAACATCATACGTCTTGACTGTGTAACCAAGAAAGGTGGTGGAGTAGCTGTTCTGTTCAAATCTGATATTCAAATAACCATCTTTAACCAAAAACCTCCTCAAGACTCAAATGCTGAAATACTTATTACCAAGTTTCAGCTAAACCCAGTCAAATCTATCTATATTATTTGCATCTATGTTCCTCCAGGTAATAACATCACTACCATTGAAAACATACTTTGATGGTTATCTCTAAACCTTCCCCAAGAAACCATAATCCTAGGCGATTTTAACATAGATTGGAATTCTTGCAATAACAACTGCATCACTAGCCATATTAATCTCTATGGGTTCACCCAAACTATTACCTCCCCTACTAGAATAAACAAAAATAACAAGAAAGAAAGCACCTTAGATTAGATACTTATTAATAATCAACCCCAGACGTATGAAGCCGGAACCCTCCCTGATGACATAAGCGACCACTCATTAACCTACATTATCAGGCTCAAAACCAATCCACCCATTCAACCCATATATAGGGCAATTAGAACCAAGAAGAAATTCAACTTAGATCTATTCCTAAGTGAACTTAAAGCATGTAATTGGTCCCCGTTAAAACACCTTTTTCTTGATGAAGCTGTTGATTACTTTAATACTAATTTCCTAAACATACTCAACCACCATGCTCCTACCCGCTCTATCAGGATAAGAACTAAATCTGTTCCATGGCTTACTAGGGAAACCAAGCAAAAAATCCATCTCAGAAATAAATACTGGAATAAATCACGCTTAACTAAAAACTATACTGACATCCAAAACTACAAACAACTGAGAAATGAAACAAAAAAAGCTATAGTGTCTGATAAAAAAAATATTATTTACAATTTCAGCAGACCCACCATAATAAACCTCAAAAGTTCTGGTCAAGTATTAATCAATTACTACATCCAAGTCAATCTATCACACCTAACCCACAAGGTACTGACAAAGACAATCCTAAACAAACTGCTAACGCCTTTAACACCTTTTTTACCAAAGCAATTCAAACTCTGTCAGCTCTCTCCTCAAAACATAATAACATCTAATTCTGACTCTAACCCACGTCCTCCATTTCTCTTCCAACCTGTCCCCACAGTATTTATTCTCACCCTTATACAAAAACTGAAACCATGCACTCCTTCTACTGACCAACTACCCTCAGAATACCTACAGTTAGCAGCCAAATATATTGCTTACCCCATCTCCATTCTCATCAATAGAACTATCACTGAAGGATATATCCCCAAAACTTTAGAAAGTCTCTCATATTATTCCCCTTCATAAAGGGGGAGACTCCACTGAACTCTCCAACTATAGTCCCATAGCCCTAGTTTCTCCTCTATCTAAGATCATGGAAAGATGTATCCACAGGCAATTACTAGACCACCTTATCCATAATAACCTGCTTTCCAACACCCAACATGGGTTCCGACCTTCCCATAGCACAACTATTGCCCTCCTTTCCTTTACTGACACTATCAATAACAACCGTAACCTTAACATGCTCTCCTCTACACTTTTCATAGACCTGTCCAAGGCTTTCGACATGGTAAATCACACTATACTCATAAACATTCTCAAATCTCTGTCTCTTGACCCACTAGCTATAAAATGGTTCCATTCCTACTTAAATAACAGACATCAAGCTGTGCTCTGGAACAACGTTCTTTCTACACAGCTACCTGTTAATATTGGTCTTCCTCAAGGCTCCATAGTGGGCCCTCTCCTGTTTTCTATATTCATCAATGACCTTCACCAAGTAGTCCCCCAAGCTACATGTATACAATACGCGGATGACTCCACATTTATATGCTCAGCCACATCTGTATCAGAACTTCACTCCCTATCTCAAGACATATTTAACGCTGTAGAACTATGGTTTACAAAGCGCTGTCTCCTATTAAACCCTAAAAAAAACTAAACTTGTCCTTTTTACACCTACCAGTAAATCTCCCCCAATAGACTTCACTGTATCATCCTATGATGGTACACTCATATCCCAAGATATAACTACCAAACTACTAGGTATCACCATAGATAATAACTTAAACTTTGATGCCCGTATCAACAACATTCTGAAAACTACTAATAAAAAATAGGCTTTCTTTATAGGATTAAATCCTTCCTCACTCCTGCGACTAGAATAACTATTGCCCACACACATCTAATCTCCACCCTTCTTTATGCCTCACCCATATTACCAATCTGTCAAAAAATAACCTTAAGAAACTAGAAAACTCCTACAATAGCATAGCCAGATTTGCCACAGGTAATCCATATAGAACACACTACTGTATTAATCTAAAGCATCTTGGGTGGCTTGAATTTCAGCAGCAGCTGAAATATAATCAACTGGCCATCGTCCACAAAATACTTTATCAACCTGCCAAAACACCCATCCTATCTAACCTTATTCACCCCTATGATAACCTTAAGTCCCTAAGATCTACACAAAAATTTATTGTATACATCAATAAATCAAACAATAGAGCTGGTGACTCTCTGTTTTCTAATTCTATTGGAAAAACCTGGAACCTACTCCTTACCACACTTCCCGCTACTACTCTGTTTAAAAATAAACTTAAGCTCTTCCTGAAAACACATTGGATGTGCCCCTGTTCTAAACCTGACTGACCAACTTATCCATTATTACCTGAATCAACCTACCTTCTCATCTCTGAAACTATTCATCTTTACAACTAATATGCTTCTCTTCTCTTAAACTATTTCATCTTAACAACTATGCTTCCTCTCCATCATAGTCTTGCCTATTACTGGATTCTTTAAAAGGTGACACATATTACTTCTAGATGTATTCCCTAACTGCTTCTCTATTTCATTTTCCCTTATCTTCTTTTCTTATCTACATCTACACTATTTGTTTTCTTTTCTTTACTTAGCTGGTATTCTTAGCAAAAATTAAATGTAACTTCTTATTAATTATACTAAGTCTAATCAAATATGTGTAACCTACTTTATATGTACTTTATAAATTTGCAACCTCTTATTATTTCTCTTTTATTTACAAGAAAATGTATTTGCATTCTAAATATGTACTTCTCTACATGTGAACTTTATTTGAAATGTGTGGAGCTTTTCTCCCTGGGCCGCTACTGAAAATGGACATATATCCAGCTAGACTAGCCCGGTCAACAAATGTAAAATAAAATAAAAATAAATAAAATAAAAAACAAAAATATGTCTCACATAATTAACTGCTTTATATAGTTAAAAACCAAACCCCTTAGCATAATGTATTTGCCCTACAATGTTAATCCCTCCAATTCATGTTTACTCCAAACATCTAATAATGTTATAATGTTTTGTAAAACAGCAAAAAACAAACCATCAAAGCACAATGTAAAAATAATGATCTGTATATGAAAATGATATCAATTGTTAAAAATTCAGTCATGATAATTCAGTCTTGAAAATGTAATATATATATATATAATTATGTGAGACAAACTACTCTAAAGATGCTATTTGAAGGTGAAAGCACTTAGTTGTGTCACATAAATTGTATGTTTTAATTTAATTTTATTTTGATTAAAATAATGTTTCCTTCAGTGCTTCTGTGCACTCGTGGATTTCTTTTGCGTGTTATGGAATGAATAGTAGCCTGGGAGCGCAGGGGTGCTTTCTGCCTCTTTAAACCAGGTCTCTGTTACAGCACAGATGTTGACATTCTTCATTTTGAGGAGGGCTTCGAGTGAGTGCATCTTGAGATTTAGACTTCTATCATTGAGTAGCATGACGCTCAGACTGCATTTATTTGTAGCTGTTATGGTGGAATGTTGGTCTTTGAAACACAGCCTAAAAATGCACTATAGGGGTGGCAAGAGCCTTAGCCAGTACTCAAAATCCCAGGGATGACAGATGCAGGATGTCTCTGGCAAAGCATCGAGGTCTGTCGATCATGTTATGCCAGGCAGACAGATACTGGATCCCCTTAGAATGACACCAGAAACTTAACCAATTGTTGAAGTCAATCATTTTCTTCTATTACTGTGGTATCATTCTGGCTGATGGTAGAATACTGCTCAGGACTAGGTTCATACCTGCCAGGGACACATAATCTGAGAGTTCCATCACATCTCTTTTCATGTAGTCGAGGGAGGTATGTCTCAGGTTATTCGCACCCATGTGGACAATGACTGAGTCATATTTGTACTTGTTGTTCATAGGTTCATAGGTTCATAGGTTAGTACTAGGCTAACTGCCCTTGTGGTCCACTTTAAGCCTAGCCAATTACCCCATGTGAGAATCAAACCCTGCACCTTCTGTTTGTAAGGTGAACACCTTAACCATTATGCCAACCTCCCAACCCCCTATGAATGATCTGAGTGCATGTGTTATGTGGCGGATCCTGGCACCCGATAGACAACTGACTGTCACCTTCTCCTTGTTCAACCTAGTAAGTGGAACATCAATGTGCCTCACAATTGAGTTTCCTATGATTAGTACATAAATATTTTACTGTGGCTACTGTTTGTGTGAAACAAAGCTCAAATACATTGCATGGTCATTATTTTTATTAGAGGTATTCAGTGAGGTGTACACAGTAAAACTCCAGCTTTACTCCATAGCATATCACCTACTCCAACGTGATCTCTGCCTAACATATAAAGCTATGTCAAACCTAGAGCTGCTGGACATGCTACACCTAAAGAAATCCCAATCCCTCCAAGCTACACACTCTAGGGACCTAAACCTTGTCACCACAATAAACAGGACACGCTGGAGGGATAGATTCCTGTCCCAGAGACTTCCTATGCTCTGGAACAAGCTACCCATCTATGTCAAGCAAAGCTCCTCATTAGCACTCTTCAAGAAAAATCTTGATGAGTGGATGGGAAATAGGAACTACACCCCGGGGATCACTTCTGTGTCTCTGCTGGACAGTGGCACAGGAAAATAACTTTCATGGGTGGCATAAGCTATGGTACCTTGCTGGCTAGGCTTACGTAGGCCCTTGGGCCGATAGCCTAGAACCTACCTATGAACCTATGAACCTATGATGGTTGGGGGCAGAGACTAGATGAAAATAACCATCTTATTGTTTGTTCAGTTTAAAAGCTCTGTGCTTGCAGGACTAGTGTGCACTTATGTGAAATATGATTGAATAATTTACTCTGGCTGCTGTTTGTGTGTAACAAATTTGAATAGCTCTCAGCTGTTTTACCTGAGAGACCTTCTTTTTCTTACTTTGAACAAGTTTAAACTGCTTTATTACCTGTTTTTTTGCATTGTACATTATCTGCACTTAAGTTACAGTTGGTCAAAAGTTTGTTTGTTAAATTTAACTGTTGAGGCTGCCCACTAAAGTGTGCTAGCCTGTGTAAGTGATTTATTACTGTTTTCCTGCATTTCTGTGTACTTTTTAACCTAAAAAACAAAAAAACAAAAATAATCCTTGTTTTCCTGCCTTTTCCCGACTAGTTTAGACCAGTATACAGGCTTTGCTGTATTCTGGACTGTGGTGTAGTTCCTGTGTTGTCCATTGCCTTACTTGGATAGAAGGAAGTTTCTTTGCTCACCAGTGGGAGTGGGGAGCCTTGAGCAGCCTATCTGTCCCTGAAGGAGTGACCTCAGCACAAGAGCTTGTAGTAATTGGTTGTTTTGGACCTGTTTAAAATCCGCGTTTGCGCGGCTTTGCGCGATTGTGTGCATAGCGCAGCTCTGCTTAAACAGGCTTAAACTATTCCTGGCTCCACCAAGTCTGCACTTCAGTTTTTCCCTTAAGAAAGCTCTACTTTCAACAAAATCAGTCTATTCGCTATATGATAAGTCTAGCACTTGCTCCTAAAACCTTTCTTTCAAGTGAAGCACCCTTAAACTAACATAAGCACTACATCCACCTACAACCCGTGTTAATACCCACTTCCCTTCGAAGTCCTCCCTCTGACCCAGTTTCACATCACTCCCTTATACAATTCTGGCATGTCGAGTGGTATATTACTGACGTCCTCTCCAGTTCAGCTGGTTAATCTGGGAATCCTGAGACAATGTTACAATTGTCTCATGTACACAGACAACCCTCTCCTCCTCCCAACAAACACATGAGAGAGATGCAACTATATAGCCAAACTGGAGGCTGAACTCTCTCAACACAGGACTAGCAAGAGCAGTCATGAGGAGAAGGTAACCACACACACAACAAACCCAGTCTCACATAAACCAACCACAACTGCAAACCAAACACATAAAAACATAAAGACATACTCGGAGGCTCTAATAAAAAACTTACTGAAAAAACAGAGGCTCCCAAAGCAGACACCCAAGAAAACACCACCTCAAAACACTGCACATGCAACACATAGTACACAAAGTCAGTGTGCCAAACAATCACAGCCCTTAAGGCAAAACACCATGCCTGATACATTAGTAATAGGTGACTCTATAGTCAGACACACTGACGTCCCACTTACCAGGCTGAACAAAGAGAGGGTAACGGTGAGCTGCCTGTCGGGTGCTAGGATCTGCCACATAACACAAGCACTCAGGTCACTCCAAAGCAAGTACAAATATGGCTCCATCATTGTCCATGCCGGTGTGAATGACCTGAGACGTATCTCCTTGGACTACATGAAAAGAGACATAGAGGAGCTCTCTGATTATGTAGCCCAGGCTGGTATGACCCTGACCCTGAGCAGCATCTTGCCCTCACCAAGAATGATGCCACAATACAAAGACAAGATGATCAGCTTTAATAATTGGCTCAATTACTGGTGTCATTCTAGGGGGATCCAATGTCTGTCGGCTTGGGATGACATGCTGGACAAGCCACGCTGCTTCGCAAGGGACAGCTTGCACCTGTCACCACTGGGCTTCTGGATATTGGCTAAGGCTCTTGCCACCCCCATAGCGCCTTTTTTAGGCAAGGCTCAAAAGACAAACCCACCACCTTAGAAAACAAAAAAGGAAAAAAACTAAGGGTAATGCTGCTCAACGCCAGAAGTCTAAATCTCAAGATGCAGGCTCTCAAAGCACTCCTCAGTATGGAAAGCATTGATGTCTGTGCAGTAACTGAAACCTGGTTCAAGGCTCCTGAGAGCACCCCAGCCCTACCGGGTTATACCTCGTATCATGCATTTCGGCCCCAAAACCTGGGCCAAACCACAAAAGGAGGGGGAGTGTCCATATTCATTAAAGACACCCACACCTCCAGGTTAGTGGCAATGCACGAAGCATCGGAAACCATCCATGTGCAACTAACCATAGGCAAAACTGCTATACAACTTGTAGCATGCTACAGACCACCATCTCAATCTCAGGAACTCCATTCAGCCTTCCTGAAGACACTGGAGGATATGAATGTCTCACCAAATACCATTATACTGGGAGACTTCAACTACCCAAACATAGACTGGGTGCATTATTCAAGCCCCAACACCCTAGCCCAAAGGTTCCTGGAATTCATTAACTCAAATGCGATGGAACAACTAGTCACCTCCCCCACAAGGGGAAATAATATACTTGACCTGATCATCACAAACATGGGGATAAAATGCTCAACACTGGAAGTATACCCCTCACTAGTGAGATCAGACCACAAACTAATAACCCTAGATATTCATATCCCACCTCCACCCCCAGCACAAAAGACCACAGTGAGAAATTTCTCAAAAGCCGACTTTACACTCCTTAAATCTGAAATGGTATCCTTCAAGCCCCCTGGGCCAGTGGAAACCACATCCCACACTGCTGATTCCTTCACAAATGCTTTCTACGGACATCTCCATGAATGCATGGATCATGCAATCCCAAATAAAACCAAGACCCTTTCCACCAAAGGCAGGCATCCTATCTGGTGGTCTCCAGCCATAAACAAACTTTATAACAAGAGAAGGAAGCTACTGCAAGACAGAGCAAAATCCCATAAAGGGAAGGCATCTCTGATCAGCACTAGCAAAAAACTATGTTCACTCATAAAATCATCAAAGGCCAACTTTGAGAGAAAAATCGCTAAGGACACTAAAAATAACCACAAGGCCTTATTCAGTTATGTTAGAAACCTGGGCGGAAACCCTCAGATATGCTCAGAGTTAGTCCATAACGGCAAAAAATACACTGAACCCACAGATATTGCCAACATACTGGCAGACAGGTTCAGTGCAGATTTCTCCCCTCCCTCTCCCCCAAAAGATGAAATAATTATCTCAGCTGAATGCAACCTCCCTGACATCTCAGATGACCAGGTGAGTGCTGCTCTCAGCAAAGCTAAAAATACAGCATCCATGGGACCAGACGGTGTCCCGGGTTGCATGTTACGTGAACTCCTAGAGGAGCTTAACCCGCACATAAGAATGCTGTTTAATCTTAGCCTTGCTACAGGATATGTCCCTGATCACTGGCGTACAACAACAGTGGTCCCACTCCACAAAGGTGGCACCTCTATGGACCCTGGAAACTGCCGCCCCATAAGCTTAACCAGCCTGGTCTGCAAAGCTATGGAAAGGATCATTATGGAACTCATAAACAAAGACATCGGGGACCTACAGACAATTGACCCTACCCAGTTCGGCTTTGTAAAAGGCACATCCTGCCTTCTAAACCTGGTGGACATTTTTGAAACAGTCACTAGAGCCATCGATGAAGGCAAAGCAGTTCATACAGCCTACCTGGATCTGGCAAAAGCCTTCGACACAATACCCCACTCAGGCATCATAGACAAGCTCAACAGCTTAAATGCAAACCCGTTTGTCACAAGATGGGTTGCAAACTGGCTAAAGGACAGAACCCACAAAGTCAGACTAGCTGGAGCTATGTCAGACTCTAAGCCAGTCACAAGTGGAGTCCCACAAGGCTCTGTCTTGGGACCCCTCTTGTTCAGCATTTATTTCTCAGACGTGCAGGCAAACATAGGGGGGTGTGGCTGACAAAGTTCGCAGATGACTACAAACTAGGCGCCATAGTCGATACACCAGCTGGCACATGCATCCTTCAGAAGGGCCTCACAGAAACAGTTGACTGGTGCCAGAGTCATGGCCTTAAACTAAATGCCAAAAAATGTATAGTCATCCCCAAACAAAGTACCCACAAATTACCACATAGGTGGTAATCCATTAAGTACAGAAAAAGTAATCAGAGACATGGGGACCCAAGTTGACAGTGACCTCTCATTTGACACCCACATCGCCAAAGTGGTTAGAAAGACCTTCTACCTTGCCCACCTTATCATGAAGGGATTCACATCCAGATCAAAGGATGTCATTGTACCCTTATATTCCTCCCTTATCAGGCCTATGATTGAGTACAATGCCCCATTTGGTATGTACCTCACCCGGCACCTGCAGCAGCTGGAGAGACCCCAAAAGTACCTTACCAAGAGGATCAAGGGTCTCCAACATATGTCACATGCTGCCAGACTAAAAAAGCTCCAGCTCTATTCAGTATCATACCACCTGCTCAGAGGTGATCTGTGCCTGACGTACAAGGCCATGTCCAATTCGGAATTAATGGACATGCTCCACCTCAAAAAATCCAAATCCATCAGAGCTACGAGAGCTAAAGATCTAAACCTCAGCACAAATATGAATAGGACATGCTGGAGGGACAGATTCATAACCCAGAGGCTTCCCACTCTCTGGAACAGGATCCCAGTCCATGTTAGGCAGAGCTCCTCACTGACTCTCTTCAAGAGAAACCTTGACGAATGGATGGGTGATCGTAGGTTTACCCCGGGGGTCATCTCTGTGTCATTACTTATCAGAGGCACAGCAAAATAAATTTAATTTGTACACTTTTGTATCATTACATGGGATGGCGAAAGCCACATACACTTTGGCTAGGCTTATAAATGCCATAGGGCAGATAGCCTAGTACTATACTATGAAACTATGAAATATCCCTGATTTCACAAAAATGCCCTGATTTTGTCTTATATTTTTGGTCTGTTTCTCATAACATTTGTTATTTTTTGTCAAATCATTGAGACTTACATTCACTAAATAATGGCAGTAAACCAAAATACTGAAACAGAAAATCACTGGAGAGTGTAGAAGTCAGTAAAGCAAACCGAAAGCCAAGTGCCAGGGTGTTTGTGCTGTTTATTTTACTGACGTCTATACTCTCCAGTTTGCCAAGTGCCAGGGTGTTTGTGCTGTTTAAATAATGACAGTCATTTGAATTTCAAACTTCATGTCCTTCGGAAAATGCATGATAATGCAAACATTATTATTCTAGCAACATTTTAGGTATATAAGAGCAACATTTAAAATCTGTCCATGGTTTTTGTACTTTGTCCATCATTATTTTTTGGCTTTGAGCTTGATCCTTGCTCTAAGAGTTTAAGAGGTGTTTGTGTATAGACAAAAGTTGCTATAACTGCTGGGTGGAAGCAGGTGCTGCCTGTAGATGAAAATAACTCTTGTCACTTTCTAAGTTTTAATAGTCTGACTTTGCAAGACTAGTGTGCACTTCTGTGAAACAGGTAAGAATATTTTATTGTGGCTAGTATGTGTGTGTTTATGTAAAACAAACTTGAAATACATTACTGTGTTCATACTTTTTACCACAATTGGTCATATGACCTGTACACAGCAGAGGGACTATAATGTTTGGGTATAGGGGCTGTTTGTGGATGAGAATGACTGACCCCTTTGTCATGGTCAAGTTATATGGTCATTAATCTTTCTTTGCAGGGCTAATATAGTTTGTGTAATGCAATATGCAATATTTACTGTGGTCTTTTTGTAATATGATCAGACATTTGAGGTGTACACAGTCAAGCAGTGTAAATGATTATTAGTATTGGTTCATAAATTGTTTCATCGTTGCTGGAAAAATGATCAGGGCTATTTATATTTATAATAAATACCAATGTGTGTTGATTTACTATATAACAAATATAACTCAAAACAATCTGGTAGGTAAGTATACATTACAAACACTTAGGAAGGTGAATCCAAAATAACATGTGCATTTATGAGTGGTACAAAACATATGTGGGGAACATGGTTTGAAAACTACCCAGGAACCAGGGTGCAGTTAATTTCTCACTACCCACATCTATGTGGTCCAAAAAAGTGTTGAAGCCCATACCACACCAACATGTAGCCCAGACCATAGGCTAGTAATGTCACATGTGGACAAATGACCTATATGGGATGTCAAAAAATTACTGCAAGGTACATATGTGCAGGTGACAAACTAACAGCATAATATAATGGATAATGATGTTACATCATACTGATACCAAGGGTAGAAAAACAGTGTTGGAATACATATATTGCAGTATATACATATAACATACCAAAACAGTAGTTTAGTATAGCATGACAGTATACCTGTCACTATCCACAATAAGAAAATTGCAACACACCTGGACAGAACACACTAGTCTTTTGAATGCAATCTCTACAAATATGCACTGGTGAACCTAAAAGGGAGACTAACCAAGTATGAATGGCAATTGTGTACATGACAAGCATGTATCAGATATCACAGTGTCAAAACCATGTATGAGGGACAGATACTGAAATGGGTGGAACAGCATGCTCTTGCCATGCAACCTTTCCCACAAGTAACAACTACCCAGAGCCCATAGCACAATTCATTGAAATAAACATTGAATTTCATGTCACTGCAGCCACTGGCACAAACATCTATGTGAACTAGTTAGCCTAACAATTTTATGGAGGCTCCACAGTGGATGCAAGACCCAAGGGAGTACAGAGGATCATAGTATCAGAAGACGTTACTAGGCTAATGACCCCGTCCCCCATCAAATTGTCTAAATTACATTTAAATAAGGTTAATGAAGGACTTTGTTTAATTTGAATTGGCTGTTTGATCCAATGGTAAGATATACTCTGTGAGACAAACCTGTCCCAGGTTTGTGCAGGTTCTGTTGGTGTTGCATACGAGGTTAAGGTCCTTAGAGCAAGTGAGTAATATGCCATTAGACTTGTGTATGTGCATCATTTCCATTAAAGTAGGGTCAGAAAATGCTTTATGTGCAAGACACAGGTCCCCTCTGAGTAGTTTGTACAATATCAAGTAAAGTGACAGTGATTTCAGTCTGTCCACATAAGACAGATGCTGCAGACCTTGAATTTTCCTTGTAAGGAATCTTTGTGGTCTCTACAACTGATGCAGGTTTTTGGAGAGATACATACCAAAAGGGAGCATTGTACTCTGTTATTGGCCTGATGAGGGAATCATAGAGGGAGGTTATAACTTCTTTTTTTCTGGAGACAATGCCCTTGCTTATGAGATGTGCTATATAAAATGTCCTTCTTACTACTGTGGAGACATGGTGATCAAAAGTAAGATTGCTGTCAACCTGTTTTCCTAGCTCGCTTACAACAGTTTGCTTGCTTAGGATATTGCTATTGATGTGATATTTACAAGGACATCGCCCTTGTTAAAGGGGATGATAATGCAATTGGTTTGATTAAGTTTGAGCATATGACTTTGGCACCAATTATTAGTCAGCATGAGTCCTTCCTACAGGATGTTGACATAATTTTGGGACTCAATGATTGCTCCCAGTTTGCTGTCATCAGCAAACGTAGTCAGCCAAAGACCTTTAGTTTTTGCCTGTACTTTAGAGAAGTAGGTTCTGAACAGTAGGGGCTCCAGAACCAATCCCTGTGGAACACCAGTGGTCATGGGCCTGCTGGAGGAGGTGGAGTCTTCTATTTTGACTGAATGAGTTCAATCTGTGAACCAGTTTGCAACCCACCTAACAATATAAGGGTTGACACCCAGCTGGGTGAGTTATCAATGATTCCAGAGTGTGGAATAGTGTCAATGGCCTTTGCTAAATCTAGGGATGCTGTATGCACAAATTTACCCTCATCCAGGTTACTGTTTCAAAGAAGTCCACCAAGTTTAAAAGGCATGACCGCCACTTGCAAAGCCAAACTGGATGGGGCTAAATGTTTGAACATTTCCTATATCTTTGTTGATGAGGTCCATGATGATATGCTTCATGGCCTTGCAAATAAGGCTGGTCAGGCTAATGTGTCTATAGTTCCCAGCATCAGTGGATGCACCCCATTTGTACAATGGAGTAGAGGAAGCTGTTTTCCATTCTTTTGGAATGTAGTCAATGCCTAGGCTGTAACTGAAAAAAGTACCCAGTGGTGTTGTTAATTCCTGTTTTAACCCATGTAGAATGCAGCCTGGGATGTTATCTAGTCCCATAGAGGCCTTTGGAGAGAGCATTTTAGACCTGCTCCTTAGAGATATGGAGAAAAAGTTGTAGGGATGCTTTGGGGCAAGTATGGTGGGGATAGGGGATTGAAGTTTTCACTAAATCTGTCAGCCAGCAGGTTTGTTACGTCCACAAGTTCTGCAGATGTATCACCATTGACTACAAGTTTGGCGCCTATCCGGGTCTTTCCTTTGAGGTTAAGGATGTAACTAAAGAATACCTTATGGATATCTTTAGTTTGGGAAACTAACCTGGATTCATAGTTAGCTTTGGTGGTTTTCACAAGAAGTCTTATTTACTTGTTTAAGTTGAAGAGGGAGTGTTTCCAGTTTGGAGTCCATTCCTTCCTATTCTTAGACAGCAATTTTTTTCTCTTATTGTACAGCCTGTTAATGGCAGATGTCCACCAGGCAGACTTGGTCTTCCTTGAATATCTTGCCTTTGTTCTATCAGGTATGGCACAGTCAATACAATTGTGCAGATGTTTGTATAAAGCATTGTTGTAGAAACCTGCATAAGTGTCCGTACCATCAGTGTGTGCATGTGGGGGGGGGTACTATTTATGCCATCTCATAAGAGGTTGTAATTGGCCTTAGAGAAGTTTTTTAGTCTAGTTGCAGCTAAGGGGGTCTGGTGTTATGGTTATGACTAACAAGACTAATTTGTGGTCAGATTTCACCAGGGAGGGCCGCATGCTGAGAGTGGTGCAATGGTCCCCCATGTTGGTGAACACTAGATCCAGGATGTTTGAGCCCCTTGTGGGGAGGAGGTCAACCAGCTGAACCAGGGCATTTGAGTTAATGAAGTCCAGGAACCTTTGGGCAAGTGAGCTGAAACATGTATAGTTTACCCAAGCAATGGTCAGGTAATTAAAGTCACCTAAAACCAGGATACTTGGTAGTATCTTGATTGACTTGAGTAGTTCCAAATAGGCTGAGTGGTTGTTGTGATTTCTGGTGGAGGCCTATAGCTGGCAATGATTTGAACTGGGGTCTTACCAACAGTTAATTGCACCTCAATTAGTTCAATGGAATTGTGCTATTTAAACAATCTGGAGGTGTATTTATCTTTAATGAATACTGATACTCCACCTCCTTTAATTTTCAGACTTTCAGATTGTGTTCTGAAGGTGTGGATGGAAATTTAATCCAGTATGGCTTGAGTGATTTTCCCAGCATTAAACTAGGTCTCTGTGACTGCACAAATGTCAGCATCTTCCAAAGTAAGGAGTGCATCCAGTGAATGCAATTTCAGGTTTAGAATCCTAGCATTAAGCAGCATGACCTTGACATTGCTTTTAGAGGTTTTTCTTTTACATTGGATATTTTTTTCTTGTCACATTGCCTAAAAAAGGCACTATGGGGGTGTCAAAAGCCTTCACCAGAAAACAAAATCCCAGGGGTGACAAATGAAGACCATCTCTGGCAAAGCATCAAGGTCTGTGGATCAAGTCATCCCAGGCTGACAGATACTGGATCCCCTTAGAACAACACCAGAAACTAAGCCGATTGTTGAAGTTAATCATTTTCTGTTTGAATTGTGACATCATTCTAGGTGAAGACAAACTGCTGCTTAAGGCTAGGGACATACCTGCCTGAGATACATAATCGGAGAGCATGGTCATGTCTCCCTTCATATAGCCCAGTGAGGTACGTCTCAGGTCATTCACACCAACATGGACTATGACAGAGTTATAACAGTACCTGTTGTTGACGGATTTGAGTGAGTGTGTGATGTGGTGGATCCTGGCGCCAGACAGACAGCTGACCATGACCTTTTTCTTATCCAACCTGGTAAGAGAGACATCAGTGTGTCTCACAATGGAGTCACCTATGACCAAAATGTTTGGTTTTGTATTATGTTTTAAGGGCTTAGTTTGTGAGATACTGTTGTTTGAAGTATTATGTGTACAATAATCAGCTGGAGATGTATTATGTGAAGAATACTTGTATTTGCGAGGTCTCTGGTGTTTGGTTAGGCTTCTGGTAAGGACCTCTGCATATGTAGGCACATATGTTGTTTGTTTGGGGTGTGCAGGAGGTGATGTGTGTGTGCTGACAACCTGCTCAGTGTCAGATGTAATGACTGGTGAGTGAGAGAGCCTAGATTCAAGGTTCTTAATATAGATGCATCTCTCGCATATTGAATTGGAGTGACTAAGAGGAGTGGTTTATCAGTGTACATGAGGTAATTGCTGTATTGCCTCAAGATGCCCATGTCAATCAAGCTGGCAGGAGAAAATGTGGGAAGTTGTCCATCCATAATGCTAGGAAGTTGCTGTGTTCAGAATGGGTAGTAGACAGGAAGGATTAAATAAAGCAGAGTTCTAAATAATGAAGGTCTAATGGGTGGGATTTACATTGGTACTTCAGATGTTATGCTGAAGGTATCCCCTGACCGTGAATAACAATCACGCAAAACCACCTGTGTAGAAAGAGCAGTGTACTAAGGGAGAAAATTAGCAAGTGAGAAGTTTGATACTATAACCGCCAACAGTATTCACCTCTGTGTGATCGTGCAGGATATTGTGCTCCACACAAACAAGTGCAAACCCCCGCAAACACAGGGCTTAAATAACAGCAGGGAGAACCCCTTTTAACTCAAACTTACTGATAAGGAAGCTCACCTCTGAGCCCTGGTCCAATAACCTTAAATCAGATGGGTCCCAAACAGCACTCTCCTGCCACAAGGGTGCAAAAGAGCCTTCTCCAATGAAAGATGTCTTGGAACTAGTGCTCAGTAATTATAAACAGCAACATAAACAGCAAACCTGGATCCGGACTATGCTACAGCTACACTAGTGTAGAAACACAACAAATACAGCAAACAGAAGTTCAAAGTACTTCAAAAAGGCAACAGTAAATTGTACAGTGGATACAAAAATTGTACACATCCCTTTTAAAATACCAAGTGTTTGCGATATAAAAAAATGAGACCACAATAAATCATTTCAAAAATTTTCCCACCTTTAATGTGACCTATAACCTGTACAATTCAATTAAAAACAAACAAATCTGTTAGGAGAAAAAATATAAAAATAAAAAACGTACAATAAGCTGATTGCATAAGTGTGCACACCCTTAAACTAATACTTTGTTGAAACCCTGTACCCTGTGGACTCTGGGCTTCAGCAGCCTATCAAACAGGCCCATTATTGTGTGTCACAGAGAATTAAGCAAACACCAGGAGAGGATCTACAGGAGATAATGAATCTGGGGGTAATCCAGGAGTCTATCAATAGTCTACCTCTGTTTTAACATGTCTTATGACAAAATATAAGCTAATAAATAAACACATTGTTTTATTTTTAATATGCAGTAATAACTTGCATTTCTTATACTTAATCTGAAATAGTTTTAAGTTCAGTAAGCCAACAAGTCGAGTGAGGTTTGGGATGGTAGGTGAAAGGAGACTGAGGGGCCCCACCAAAGAAGCCCAGCATGGGCCCCACAATTGCTAAGGCTGTTCGTGAAAAAAAGCATAGCCATAAACTACTGAAAAAAGGTCTTATGTATAGAAATTGCGAAAAAAGATGTAGTAGAAATTCTAAACATTGCAAACACAATACATTAAAACAAAGGACTCATGAGGTATACATGGCTTCAGATGTGAGTGATAGTGCAGATTTGGGTAACAATATTAGAGTATACATATTGCAGATGTGGGTGACAATATTAGAGCATACTGTACCTATGAATACATTATATCTCATTGGTAAGCATTTCAGTAAACTACCTGAAGTCTTAGAAATCCATAGTCTCTTATATCAGTCTCATATTGGGGTCCTGGACTAGTTGCCCGGGGACATTACTGTATCACCTGTTCAGTCTTTTACTGAAGCTGAAATGAATTTGCATACTTCCTAAGCAGAAAAAAATGCAGGTATAGCAGTAGATGGCATCACATGGGAGTTTATCTTTGAATTAAAGGACCACTTACATGCAGAATTGTATCATTCAGTTCTACTGACGCAGGGTCATTCTAATGTACCACCACATTAGAAATCAGCAAAATTAATACCTGATTTTAGGGTTAAGATAAACAAACCCACAAAAGTTCAGACTAGTTAGTCTGACTAGTGGGACAAGGAAATTGTTTGAAATGTGGTTAGCATAAATAAAATATCCTTTTTAAATGAGTACCTAATATACATTTCTGTCAATGTGATTTTTTTATACCTTAAGTCTTGTTTTGCAATCTTTGTGGGAATATATTATTAGGGTAATGAAGCAGTGTATGCTGGGCTGTCTATATTTGTAGTATATTTACATCTGGCCAAATCACATTTGTTACAATTCCTTATGACAAACTGATAGCAATATTGAATGCATCAGAGATTGAACTATATGTGACTGTGTAAGTAACTGATTGATGCATCATAAACAGTCATTGTTAGTGGTTAGTCTCCCACATGGAAGATGGCATTCAGAAGTGTCTCATATAGCTTAGTGACATACCCTTTTTGTTTAATTTAATTTTTTTACTTAGAATTGCACTGATAATGACTGCACAGATTTGTATATGACATCAGAATGGGTACTTTAGCATGAAAGGATCAGACAGATGAAATTCAAAACGCCCTAGCTGTATTTCCTAAATGGTGTGACTCAAATAACTTAAACGTTAATGCTGACAGCAACAAAAAAAAATAAAGATGATGTTATACTGTAAAAATATAGGAATGATGGCAGGAGAAAATTATACTTTTGGGTATACTGCTGTTTATGTGATGAAAAGAGCTTTTGTGATATATTCATAAGTTTTTACTTCTAGGAGAAGAAAGCCAATTAAGCTAAAAATATTTTTTAAGACTGTAAACTCAATTATTTTAAATATAATTAACTGGTATTTATTTATGCATATATCAATTATTTATAGTATAATGCAGTCCTAAATATAAACATTTTACAAATAAATAAATGCCCATTTCAATACTCCATCAAGGGCATTGCCTTACCATTTTAATGATGTTTTGGTGTAGATCAGGGGCTCACAGCAAGATGACCACAAGGGCTTTATGAGGACTAGCAGACTCAGTTGAGGGCCACAGTATCCAAGACAAAAAGAAAGGCATGCAATGCAGGCAGGAATATATTATAGTAGTTTCTCTGACCTAGAATTATGCTGGTTTAAGGGATGCCTGATACCCAAAGATTGTGAGTATGACATATCTAGTGTAGATAATAAAGCATTGTGTTCCTCCATCAATATTAATTTTGGTAAAGTAGAATTTTAGAAGAAATCGGGTGCACAAAATAGTTGGTAGGAATTATTAAGTTATTACTTTTCTGCATGGCTGCTTTGAATATTGGAAAAGTACAGAAGAGCTTCATTTGTACTAAGCTTTTATGAATCTACCTCTGTACCCATAAGAGAAAATAAATCTGTATACAACAATTGTTTTGCAAGATCCCATGGTGAAACAGCTGGTGTAATAATCTGCACAGATGTTATAAAAATACAACTGGACTGTAAAGGCTGAACTGCAGCTAGACCTCTACTCCACAAACCAGTGACCAGACAGATTGCAAATCAGTGTGAGAGCTTAAAAGTTCTGATTAATATGTTGCAGAAGCGGACATTACAGTGTAACATATTGCTTTATGCAAGGCACATCTGACTCGGCAGACATCAGAATACAATATGTGCTTTAGCTGTAGGCTTAAAATAAGAAATGAAAACCTGAATTACATTTATCATCTGTTATTTCAAGAATTTGTAAAATATATCTGGCAGTCATTGACCAAACAGAGGCAACAATTCATCTTCATGTCTGGAGTAAATACCCATTTACTTGCCTAAGACCCTTTCTTCCTTCAGTCATTAAATAAATATGAGCCTCTCTGCAGATTTCAGAATAGTAATTCAATCCTGCCATATTATTATCTGACTTCCATTCCAGGCTGGCTAACTCCATTATTTTCTCATCATTTCCCTCATCAGCTGCTCATTGACCCATTGAAACATCAGGATATTATGCTGTAACCAGGAACACAGAGAGAGAGAGAGAGAGAGAGAAATAGAACGAATAACTAATATGTGTATATAAACACACACACACACACACACACGACACAGACTGTTTTTAACTCAGATGTCTCAATGTTGTGAAATGGAACACATGATGTATAGAACAATATCAGTAAGGGCAGTTAAACCGCTTATGTTTACACATCTTTCCTGATTAAATTACATAAACAAAAAGATCTATTTGACTGATTGAATCTCTGATTATTTTCAACATACTGACAATTCATTTAGGCTAAAGATTCCTGCGAGTGCACTGTTTTTAGTCAATGTAGTCTAAATAAAGTACATATATAACATTAAAAATAATAGGTATTTAACAGCTTTACCAAAACAAATTATTTTGGGAGAAGTTTCTAAAAATATACTTTCTACGGTAATTCTTTAAAATATATTTTGCAAAAGAAGTGTTCGCATTTGTCAATAAAGTTAAAAAAAATGTACCGATGATCTTTAGCCATGCCCCACCACCACCACAAACATACATAAACAATTCATACCTCTCAACTGTCCAGATTTTCACAGAATCTCCAGATTTTTGCTCATATGTTTGGTCTGCTTCTTATAAATTTCTGGTTTTCTGGCAAGTCATTGAGGACTGAAGTCACTAAATAATGACATACATTTGAGTTTCAAACTTCATATTGTCAGAAAATGCATGCTAACACAAATCCTAGTATTCTAGCAGCTTTCTAAGTGTGTAAGAGCAATAATTATAATCTGTCTGTATTTTTGGCCTTTGACCCCTATTACTTTAGGTTGCATCCAGATTTCTTGGGCCAAGTAAGAGGTATAATAAGCAAGCAGCTTAAGCAGAAACAAGGAAATGTTGTAAGAGTCAGTCATGATAAATAATCAAACAGGAATAATTACATTTCACATCAAAAGAAAAAAATAAAGGGAAATATGAAAGAATGGAGCAGAGAGGACTGTGTGGAAGAGCATGGCCTAATTAATGGTATTGCACTAAGGCTGGAACATGACAGGATACAGAAAGAATCTGATAACAATGACTATTATTCCATAAATGACAGAAAATGCAATTGATCATGAGTACAAGGTTTATGAACTTTTTCATGGGGCTCTAGAAGACATAGGGTTCACGACTATGGGTTACCTGGGAGGAAATGTCAAGATCACTTCCTTAAAAAGTTAGTAAGTATGTCTGCAGTTTTGTGAAAAGCTACCATGGCTATGTCATGCATTTAGTTTTGATTTACTTTCCTTAAGAAGCTTGAATTTTTTTAAATCCATGCTTTTATTTAAAAAAAAAAAAAAAAAAAAAAAAACATAGTAAACCAACATAGACTTAAAGGTGGGAAGGCTAACAACAGTCTTAAAGAGTTGAAACAATGAAATCTTAAGGAGTTGGAGGCTTGGATGGTCTTAAAAAAACAAATTGTTAGAAAATAACAAATACATAGTTTGATACAGCATGTTAAGATTAAGCAGGCTCAGCCGCTCAGGTCAAGCTTGTTTAACCATGCAAGCTAGCCATCTCTTCTCTGGTCGCAGTCTAACTGTCCAAAGCACATCCATGACAGCACCCATACGTCTTACAGCTCCAACATTACCTAGCAACCCAAATGATCATCAACATTGGATTTTACCCTAAAACCACATAACCAGCAATGCACACACTCACCATTGATAACCCCTCACAAAATAAATAAATAAGTGAATGAATGAACTATTCCCATTAGGAAATAACAGGGAAAGAAAAAAACAGGATACTGAGCAAAATGAAATCGGAGTTAGTGCACACAACTGTATTATTTATTAATTTATTTGATTGTATTTGTTAACTGGGGCCCAAGGACTGATTCAGCTAGACCACTTTCAGACTCAGCCTTAAAGTAAGATACACAGGAAAGGTGCATGATTTTTACTTGCATACAAGTAATGCAATAATAGTCACAGTTTGAAAAATAAGAACTGGACAAACTTGTGCAAAGTTTGGCACAGAAAAAATAGTTATATACACAACTGTGGCAGATAATATTATATAAGGTATTTACATTATATACATAACAGACTACAGTCTAGTCTGTTGATTTAGAGAAAGTTAAGATAAGGCACGGTACTGACTAGACAAGACAAGCAATTATGCATTTAATTATTTAACATTTGTTAACTGGGAAATTACAAGGAATAAAGTAAGTAAGTAAAGGAGAGATGGGGAAGATAGTGAGGGGAAGTAAATCAATAGCAATGGAGAGACTATTAGAGGGGAAAAGTGGATAGATTGTTAATAGGGCAATATGGTAAGGGGTAAATTAGGGCAAAAATAATGGGTTTGGTCATAATTCCTTGGATCATTGGTTTATAATGTTTTATAAATAAAAACAGGGATTTAAACAAGTCTTCTTATGTTTGTCAGAAGAGATTCCAATATTTAAAAGCTATTATAGAAATTCTGTGATCTGTGGTACATAGTTTATTATGAGGTGCAATTAAAATGGTGAAGATGGGGTTGGGCATGAGATGTGAGATTATAAGGAGGTTCAATTTTGGTGAAGAAGGAAAATGTATTTAACATAATCAATTTATAGATGAGAGGTAATAAGTGCAATGACTTTCTGTTTTATGTGTAAACAGTTTGCTTTATCTAGAGAAGAGCAGTGATTATGTCTTAGCAAGGCTAGAGCAGTAAATCTACAAATCCTGTTGGATGTGGTTTGCAGAGAAGTTAAACTCTTTTGGATACTTTTGTCACAATGAGGAGCACAAACTTCCAGAAGGGGAGATAGTACTCCTTTCCCTGTAGTCATTCGTCCTTCAGAGGAGAGGAGGTGAGAAACTTTCCTTGCTCAGAAAAGAAGTTTGTAGATTTTTATCTTTGTAATTTAGATGTGTTATTATAGGTTCATAGGTTCATACTAGGCTATCTGCCCTAGGGCATTTAAAAGCCTAGCCAGAATGTGTTTGGCTTTCGCCACCCATTTTAAATTAATTTTGCTTATTGAAAGATAAATGTTGATCTAGCCACACATTTAGGTATTTGAAGTAGGGAACAGTTAATGTTTGTTTATGGTTATTATAAATAATGAGTTAAGATAGTTGGACTGTAGTTAACTTTTTGTGTTTACAAATCTTCATTAACTTACTCTTTTTCAGCATTCGGGTTGAGTTTGTGATGCAGTGCTTTTCTGTGCATTTTCTGGGAGTTATCTGTGTTCTAGTCAAGTAGCATAGTCGGGTACAGGTTTGCTGCATCCAGGCTGGTTGTTTTGCTCTCTGAATTTGCTGGCAGCCATCTTGAACTGGTAGGGGCCTGTCTTCTCTGTTAGTGAGAGTAGCAGGGCTGCCTAACCTTCTCTAGCACAAATGATTAGTTGAGACTGCAGAGTCTAGTAGGATTGGGTGATAATCTGAGCTTTTAAATTCTTCCATCTTTTCTGGTATTTAAACCCTGTGTTTGCATGGGGCTGTACTTGTTTGCATGTCGTGAAACACCACTGCACTGATTTAACTCATTGCAAGGTACTCCAGTTTCAAATTTTCCCTTACTAACACTCACTCAATTCTGAGGTAGTAAATCTTCTTTACAGCCTCTGTACAAACACAAGCTACTAGTACCCATCTCAGATCTTTTCACCTTCTCTCCCCTTAGCTCATCCCCCTCACCAATTCTGAAAAATATTGATGGACAATTTCCTACAGTTTCTCCTGCAAATCTGGTTGATATGTGCATCGTCAGACTTATCTGTCTCATGTACACACAATCCTCTCTTACTACCACCTAGGAACATAATTTGTGAGAGATGCAATTAAGTGCAAAAAAATATAAAAGTTAATCAAGCAATGAGGCAGTATAAAAAAATTTTTATTAAAAATTACCACATAAGTGTTTTCACAGTTGAGACACTGCTTCATCAGATGCTCAAAGGTTTTAACTCATACATATGCTTTAAATAATACACAGTATTAGACTAACAACCAGTCAGAAAAATTCCCTTCGAATTTTTCTGATTGGTTGTTGGTCTAATGCTGTGCTTTATTTAAAGCATATGTATGAGTTAAAACCTTTGAACATCTGATGAAGTGGTGTCTCAACTGTGAAAGCGCTTATGTGGTAATTTTAATAAAAGTTTTTTATACCACCTCATTGCTTGATTTACTTTTATGTTGTTTTGGACATATTTCTTGGTTTTAAGTGAATCATTTATCCTTAGTGCCACAATTATTGTTGATTGCTAGAGATGCAATTAAATTAAAAACCCGGAGTCTATGCTCTCTCCCTCACAAGCCGGTATGCCTGACACTGAGAAGGTTATCTGCACAAACACCACACCTCAAACATCACCCACACCAGCACAATGTACGCCCACATATGTGGAGGTTCTTAACAGAAACATACCTAAACAAAAGACACCTCCAAGACAAAAACACACTCAAACTCCACAGCCTACCATGCCACACACCACACATATTCCACATGCCTGTGTCTCACAGCCATCAAGGCTTAACCATAAACCAAATATATTAATAATGGGGCATATATGGTGATTTGCCCCTCACCAGGCTGGATAAGGGGAAAGTCACAGGAAGTTGTTTGTCAGGTGCCAGAATCTGCCACATCACCCATGCACTCAAGTCACTCAACAAGTACTGTTATGATTCTGTCATAGTACATGTTGACGTGAATGAGTTGAGATGCACCTCTCTGGAATATATGAAGAGAGACATGATCGATCTCACCAAATATGTGTTCCAGGCAGGTATGTCACGAGCCTTAAGCAGCATTCTACCATCAGCCAGACTGATGCCTCAATACAAACAAAAAATGATTGACGTTAAAAATTGTCTTAGTTTCTGGTACCATTCTAAGGGGATCCACCTGTCAGCTTGGGAAGACATGATTGACAGACCACGATGCTTTGCTAGAGATGGCCTGCATCTGTCTCCCTTGGGCTTCAGGCACCTGGCAAAGGCTCTTGCCTCACCCATAGTGCCTTTATTAGGCAATATCTTCAGGTCAAAACTACCAACATGAGAATCTCATCTAAATGCAATTTAATGGTCATGTTGCTGAACACTAGGAGTTTCAACATGAAACTTCACTCATTGCAAACATTCTGAATCCTGGAAGATGCTGACATTTCTGCAGTCACAGAGACCTGGTTTAAAGCTGTGGACGGCACCACAGACTTACCTGGTTACTCATCCTATCATACATACAGACCCCAAACTGAGAGCAGCAAAGCCAAAGGAGGTGGTATTTCAAAATATATTAATGATATATACACACCTCCAGACTAGTCAAACAGTATGATGCACAGGAGATGCTCCAGGTGCAGTTAAAAGTTGACAAGACACCTGATCAAATCATAGTCAGCTACAGGCCCCCAACGTTGACTCAAGATGCCCATGCTGCCTATCTGGACCTCCTCTAATCTATTAAGAGTAATCCCTATACCCTGATCCTGGGTGATTGTAACTACCCAACCATTGACTGGAAGAACTACTCAAGTCAGAACATAAATGCTCAAAGATTCCTTGACTTTGTCAGTGCCAATGCCTTGGACCAGCTTGTTGACATCCCCACAAGAGCTGACAACATCTTGGACTTGGTACTAACCAACATAGAAAACCACTGAAGCATCCCCGCAGTGTCATTATCCCTGGTAACATCAGAACACAAAGTGGCCACCTTCAAAGTCACCATCTAACCTGCCCCCCCCCCCTCCCCAGCTAGGGTTAAACAAAAAATGTCTTCAAAGCTGATTACAACCTCCTGAGAGAAGGTCTAAACAGCATCACAGCCCCCTCCTCAACATTAAGAACTTGCACTAATTTCCAAACCTACACCAAAGTACTATACGACCATTTGTATAAATGCCTGGATTAAGCAATACCTGACAGGACAAAATCCTCCTCATTAAGGAAGAGCAAACCTGCCTAGTGGACAATGGATATAAATAAACTCCACAACAAAAGGAAAAAAATGCTGTCTAGGACCAAGAAGGAACAGGTGCCAAACTGGAAACAATCTCTCCTTGGCCTAAACAGTCAAATAAGGGTATTAGTGAAGTCCTCCAAAGCTAACTTCGAGTCCATATTGGTCACATCTACTAAAGACAATCATAAGACCTTCTTCACATACATTGCAATCTAAGGGGAAACACCCAAATCTGGTCAGAACTGATGGTCAAGGACACCACCTGTACAAATGCAGTGGATATAGACAACCTGCTGGCAGACAGGTTCAGTGAAAACTTCACCCCTCTGTCCCCCATCAGTAATCCAGGATATCCCCAGCACCTGCCTCCCACCCCCTATCTCTAGGGAACAAGTCATTACCACTCTCTCAAAGGCTACAAACACAGCTTCCATGGGACCTGATAACATCCCAGGCTGCATTCTGCATCAACTCAGGCAGAAACTCACAGCACCATTAGGCACCCTGTTCAACCTAAGCCTGAGTACCGGTTTCATCCCAGCCGAGTAGAGGATGGCCACTGTCATCCCTCTGCACAAAGATGGAGTGTCCACCGATCCAGGCAATTATAGACCCATCAGCCTAACTAGTCTGATTTGCAAGGCTATGGAATGCATTATCATGGACCACATTAATAAGGGCATTGCCAACCTCAAAACACTTGCTCTCACACAGTCTAGTTTTGTCAAGGGGAGATCATGCCTGTTAAATTTGGTAGACTTCTTTGAATCAGTCATCAAAGCCATGGACGAGGGGAAGATGGTGCACGCAGCCTTCCTTGACTTGGCCAAGTCCTTGACACCACACTATTCCCCATACAATAATAGATCAGCTAGACATAAATCGACATATGACCAGATGGGTAGCTAACTTGTGCTCACTGATAAACTCCCTCAGTCAAAAAGGGATAGGGAGGCTCTGCATGCCAAAACCAGAGGTCTATGGCTGACTAAGTTTGCAGATGACTTCAGGCTGGGTGCTGTCATCAACTCCTCTAATGATGTAGACATACTGCAAAAGGGTCTCATCCAGACAAATGACTGGTGCCAGAAACACAACCTCAAACTAAATGGCAAAAAATGCATCATCATCTCTTTTGGGGAGAGTGATGTCTCCACAAATTATAACATTAATAACAATGTCCTAGGAATAAATTTATGACAACAAGCAGCATATTTTATAGCAACAGCAATTAAATAATCAATTAAAAAATTACAAATTTAAAGCAACATGACATTTCCAAAATAACACATTATAAAGTGAGATGCATTTCCAAATTTAAACCCCTAGGTGCAAGTGTGCCGAAATTCAGTATAAACCTACTTTCTAAACTAAGAAGCCTCTGAGAAAAATTTCCAAAGTTCTTACCATCGGGTTTGGCTAAAACACAAAAGAAAAGAGATTCACTAACTCTTGTTGCTTTAAATTTGTAATTTTTTAATTGATTATTTAATTGCTGTTGCTATAAAATATGCTGCTTGTTGTCATAAATTTATTCCTGTGAAGGCTTGTGTAGCCGAGGTACCAGAAGACATTAAAGTTTGCAGCTTCCTGGCTCCTTCGTGTGGTTGTTTTTTCTCCTTTTATGGGTTTTGTATACACCCAAGTTGAAAGCAATCTAACTTTTTGACAACCATGTTGCCTCCATTGTATTGAGAATTTTCTACATGGCTCACCTCATTAGTATGGGTATTTATTCCAGTAACAAGGAATTCATAACTTCCCTGTATTCCTCCCTTATCAGGCCCATCATCAAGTATAATGCCCCTTTTGTCATGTACCGCGTGAAACAGCAGCAGCTGGAGACACCACAGAGGTTCCCTTACCAGGAGAATCCAGGGCTTCAAAAATCTATCTTACATAGATAGGCTAAAAGCCCTGCCCCTCTACTCCATCTCATACAGACTTCTCAGAGGTGATCTATGTCTGGCATGCAGGCAATCTCTGACCCCATCTTGATGAAATTGCTGCATATCAAGCAAATCCAAATCCTCAAGCAAAATCCACTAGCGTGACCCACATGTAAAATCTCAACTTGGTCTGCGACATCAATAGGACTTGCTGGTGGGACAGATTTGTCTCCCAGAGACTCCCCCATCTGTAGAATAGACTCCCTCTCCACATCAAGCAGAGCACCTCATTATCCCTCTTTAAGAGGAACCTAGATGACTGGATGGGAAATAGAAAATACAGCCCTGGGGTTCCACCTGTGTCCCTGCTGGACAGGGGTATTGAGTGCTGATTGTGGAACATGGGCTAATTTATTGGCTAGGTGTATAAGGGCCACAGGGCCAGTGGCCTAGTAACTTGCTATGATCCTGTGATTGATCACTTAGATCACTGGCTAAGATCTTGCTCTAGATATTTAATGTTGTGATCTGAGGAATTTGAGGAAGGAGTTCTATGAATTGCCATATTGTCATCACATAGAATAATAGGACTATGTGGGAAGTTGATAAGCAGCTTTTGGATGAAAATGGAGAAGGAAAGAAATAACCATACCTTATAAGCCATCTTTTCAAAGCTGGGCAGTGAGAAAGGAAATGGATCTTATTTGCACTTTGAAGTGTGTATTGTTTAGGAAGTCATAAATTATGGCAGGGATTGAGACTTAATTCCTTCCCTGAAAAAGGCACTAAGCAGGAGTCAGGGTCTGAAGGCCATTGTCAGATAAATAAAGATTTATCCAGTAATTGGGTTCTTGTTCATGGTTTGAAGAATATTATCAGTCGAAGTGTATAAGGTTGTCATTATGCTTCAAGCTGACCAAAATTTATGCAGGTTTGGAGATAGGATTTTATATGTCAGGATGGGTTTAGATAAGTGGCTGAATGTAGTTTTTGTTTCAGATATTTTACTATGAGTTAGCAGAGTGGAAAATGGTCCAGATTAATTTGCTTTGGTTGGTTTGGAGAGTTTTGGGAGTGTTTGATGAAAGCTAATTTTATTTGACTGATAGTTACTTGGG
Source organism: Protopterus annectens (assembly GCF_019279795.1). NCBI lineage: Eukaryota > Metazoa > Chordata > Ceratodontiformes > Protopteridae > Protopterus > Protopterus annectens. Next base: position 1,174,763,201 of record NC_056726.1, on the reverse strand, counting down.
CATGGCCTTGTAGTGAGAGAATAGGTTCTCAGGCAGTACTTGTAAAGGCCTTAGTGGTCCTAGTGGTTGGCTAGGCTCACTTAGGCCCTTGGGCCAATAGCCTAGTACCTACATATGAACCTATAAGATTGTATTTTTAGGAAGAAACAATTATATAGGTGATAGAGTTGGAACAGAGTATGATCTATATGTAGTGTAACAAACCACAGATGTAAGCCATCTGCTCTTGACTGGGAATCAGAACTGGATATGATTTCAGTTTCTTCTGTGTTTTAATTGGCTTGAAGTAGAATGGTGTGTTTATCATTTGGAATGAGGTACTGCTACTTGAGGGATTGATAGAAGAGTGAAGAATTCTTCTAGGAAATCTATTGTGCATAAGTCTCCTGAAACCATTGCTACATAATCAACCCTTATAGTGCTTATAAACTTTCCAGATATATCTTTTACTGGCTCCTACATTCATTTTGCTTGCTTTTGTTGGAGGTTTAAGAAGCTTGAAGGATGGTAGATTTATGTCTCTTAGCAGATTTGATTGCTGAGTTTCCTATTGGACAGACCATTATCTGGATTGCATGGAGGGAGAAATTCAATTGCCACCACATTTGTTTGGTTAGCTTAAATGGGGATTTAAGTTCTTTGGTAAGACAGTGATTTTTTTATAACTTCGTGGAATCTGGAGACGTGGAAAATGTTTTATTTTATAGATAAGTTGAAATGTTTGTTGGTGTAGTAGTTACTTGGGCATGACCTTGCAATGAGAGGATAGGTTCTCAGGCAGTACTTGTAAGCTGTTTGTGGATACTTGCCTCATTTCATAAATGCAACAGAGCCTGAAATTCCTAAAAGAGCAGTCCATCACCCACAAAAAAGTATTATACTTCGACCTCACCCTCAGTCACGACAGCTGAGCTATCATACCACATAACTCTTTAGATCTGTTTGCCCATTAAAGTTAGTATCTCTTCCTCACCTGCTTCTCTTCTCAAATGCTGACTGCCAACCATATTGCTGTAACACCAATCTGCAATGAGCCACTGCATAGCTAATTCTAATGCAGTGCTCTGATCTCTCTTATATATAAATAAGACATTCTGCCTCACTGTCTACAGAAATCTTCTGCCCATCTTTCCTACAAACTTCTCCAAGTGTAGAACATTTGTAGAGTGTCTGCTACGTCATAGGTTCATAGGTGTATACTAGGCTAATGACCACTAGGGACGTTTCTAAGCCTAGCTATACATCCCAAATTTCTGGCAAGTTCTGGTACCCTTGATAAGTGTAAGCAGGAGCTTGGGGGCTGAACATTTACAAACAGAAGCCTGGGAGATAAACCATTTACATGCTGCTTAAGTCCATTAGAGACATAGGTGCCAAACCAGGCATGAATTTCCCGTTCCCCATCCAATTTTCCAAGTTACACTTGAATTGGGTTAGACAGGAACTCTGCTTCACATGAATGGGGAGACTGTTTCAGAGTAGGGGTATTCTCTGGAATACATACCTGTCTCACCAGCAGGTCCTGTTTACATCACAACAAAGGTTTAAGTCTTTAGAATGGGTAATTCTGGTGCTGTCTGTTTTGTTGATATACAGAAAGTCCATCAGGGTGGAGGTTTGATAATGCCTTGTATGCCAGGCATAGTTGTCCCAGCCTGTAGGAGACAGAATACAGAGATAGAGGCTTTGAGGCAGTCTGTATCAAATATGTTGCATATGCCCCGTATTCTTTTAGTGGGAACCTCTGTGAACATTCCAATTGTTGGAGGTAGCTGGTTAGGTACATACCAAAGGACCAAAGGGAGCATCATTCTCAGTGATAGGTCTGATGACTGCTGAATGCAGTGGAACAATGACCTCCTTGTGGCCTAGCTGGCATACCTTTGTTTATTATTCAGTGATAGGTCTGATGAATGCTGAATGCAGTGGAACAATGACCTCCTTGTGGCCTAGCTGGCATACCTTTGTTTATTATTCAGTGATAGGTCTGATGAATGCTGAATGCAGTGGAACAATGACCTCCTTGTGGCCTAGCTGGCATACCTTTGTTTATTATTCAGTGATAGGTCTGATGAATGCTGAATGCAGTGGAACAATGACCTCCTTGTGGCCTAGCTGGCATACCTTTGTTTATTATTCAGTGATAGGTCTGATGAATGCTGAATGCAGTGGAACAATGACCTCCTTGTGGCCTAGCTGGCATACCTTTGTTTATTGAAAGAGTTGTTATCAACCACAGTGTAGATAGAACAGACAATGAGGCACAAACCAGGAACTCGATGCAGATACAAAATACTCGATGCAGATGAAAATAAAAAGAATTTATTCCAAAGACAAACACACCGACTGAGCGCTTTCACCAGGTAAACTGGCTTCTTCAGAGTCATGAAAAACACACCCAGCATGCTGTTCTTAAGTAGTGTTCAAATTGTCAATTATTCAATTAATGAATACTAATTAAAACAACCTGTTGCATCAATCCATAAGAATGTTGAACTACTAAACATTTTTCTGCTCTGAATGGCACAAACCACACTTTTAAAATACCATTTTTCTAAAACAGTATTACATTCCAAACAACAAGCATTAACAGAAATAGTGTGTAGTGTTATCTTAAATTACATACAAAATACTTAACAAAATGAATTGTTCATGAGTATTATAAAAACATTTACCCTGTAACTTCTGACAAAAAGAAAGAAAAATTGTGGAATTTAACAGAATATTTAAAATGGTCAGAATTTTACAAGTTGGAAATGTTTAGAATATTTTGTATATTCTATATAAAATTAGCCCTATATTTCAATAAGGGTTTTAGAGAAATATTCTCATTAATCCCAGGAAATTTTGTGGCATTCAATCTGATCTGCCACTCCATTTCACGTAGTGCTACATAATTATTGATATCACAGTGATGACTAGATTTAACCCTGTCCACTACAAAAAATAAAAATTTTTTGAAATCATGACACCCCTTAGAGTGTATGAAAAGTGCATTGTGCTCGCCCCTTCTTCTAATAGAACCACAATGTTCTCTGATTCTTTCTTTTAAACTTCTCGTAGTCATGCCGACGTAAAATGCGTCGCATGACATACAAGTAGCTATATAAACACAATTTCTAGTCTTACAACTACATAATCCAGGGCAAGCAATCGTACGCCCAAAACTAGCTATAGAGAGATAGGCCCCTTCAGCTATAAACCTACACCATTTGCAACAACCACATTTACTCATGCGAGATCGTCTGTAACCATTCTCATTCCTTTCAAGAATGTTTTTCAAGTTGGGCCCCCTGCTGAAAACAATAGCAGGGGTGTTACCCAAAATTACTCTCATATCCCTACTCAAAAAATGGTTCCAAAGACCCCTCAGACTTGTACATATGTCGAAAGAGGCTTCATTGTACTTCAAAACAAATGTAGGACCAACCCCAACAGTATTGTCACCTAAGCTTTCATTATTCACATTGACATGATGTGATGGAATGACTGTAGTTTTCAAAATTGGCGTATATTTGCTGTTCCTCTTTTTGTAAACCTCTCTTTTGCTTTTAATTAACATTGCTAGCGGATAACCCCTTTCGAGGAATAAACCTATGAGCATATACATCTCATTTTTGAATGTCGTGTCCTCACTAATCAACCTCGATAAGCGAACCATCTGGCCCTTCACCAAACCTTTTCTTTGATGCAATGGGTGACAACTTGCAAAATGTAACATAGAATTTGCATAACTAGGTTTCCTATAAATATTACTATTGAGACCCGTACTACTCTTATAGATCCTAGTGTCCAAATAATTGGCATAATCCTGACTCCAGTTGTAAGTAAATTTAAGAAACCCAGAACTGTTGTTCAAGTGCACCATAAATTCCTCAACACTATTTTCATCCCCCTGCCAAAGGATTAACACGTCATCAAGGAATCTCTTGTAAAGTAAAATGTTTTCAGTGTAACCAGAACCAAAAATGTGTGCCTTCTCCCAAGCCAGAAGGACTAAATTCGCAAAAACTGGGGCACAGCGAGCCCCCATTGCTACCCCAGTTTGCTGTTTGTACATTTCTCCTTCAAAAGATAGAAAGTTATTTTCTAAAATAAGTTCCATCAACCCGTGACAAATCTCCATTTTTTGCAAGTCAAAACTAGGACTAGATAATAAACTATCATAAAACAATTCAAGACCACTTTGATGCAGAATTACAGAGAACAGATTGATGACATCAATTGTCAAAAAACCAGAGTTGTCCATAACAGAACTATCAACCAAATTCAGTCTCTCAAGGCAATGCCATGAGTCCTTCAATATGTGCCCTGCATCCAATAAGGCTTTTTTGCAATAATGGTCAACAAATGCTGCCAAAGGTTCAGTTTTTGAACCCTTGGCAGAAACAATAGGCCGGAACTGCAAATGTTCAGTTCCCTTATGTACCTTCGGTATTCCAAAAAATTTTGGTATTTTCGGGAATTTGACTGAAAGGTAATTGTATTCTTCCTCATTAATTACACCTTGATATAAAGCATCCAAAAGGTACATATCAATTTTCTGGTAAGCTACTTTAACCTCGTGCATAGACACCCTATTGTATGTACTATCATAGGTTCATAGGTTCATAGGTTTATACTAGGCTATCTGCCCGAGGGCATTTACAAGCCTAGCCCATAGTTTTGTGGCTTACGCCACCCCTTTATTATGGGGAACTATACCCATTATTTTGCTGTGCCTCTGTTGAGCAGTGACACTGAGGTAACCCCTGGGGTGTATCTGCGATCTCCCATCCATTGGTCAAGATTTCTCTTGAACAAGGCCAGCGAGGTGCTCTGCCTCACATATATCGGGATTTTGTTCCACAGCATAGGGAGTCTCTGGGTGATGAATCTATCCCTCCAGCACGTCCTATTAATAGCCGTGAACAACACTTAATACTTTCATGATTTGGCAGGTATAATCAATGTTTTGCATGATTACCATCCCCCCACCCTTATCAGGTCTCATGCACCTGTACTGCCCAGATGAATTGAATTCATGAAGTATGGTTCTTTCATCCTTGGTCAAATTGTCACTATACCTAGTTTTTTGTGCACAAATTTTCCTCAATTCATATTCAACTATGTTTTCAAAAATACTCAATTCCTTGTTGGGAAGTGGCATAAACGTACTCTTCCTTTTAAGCATTTTATTCCTCTGCCCTTTGTCCTGCACAACAATACCAGGGCCCGACTCATGAAAATGTAACTTTAAATTTAATTCTCTCACATACAATTTTAGATTTTTTAATAACTGTGTTGAATCAGTCCTGTGACTTGGTATGAATTTATCACCTCTACTAAACAACTGGGAATGTGATTCATTTAGTACAAGGTCAGTGTAATTGTATATAATGAATCCTTTCACTTTAGTTATGCTATGTTTCATCCCTCCGGATGGAGTACATACCAGTGTATCATCCTCCACATTTATTTCACACCCATCCAATCTGGACCCATCCTGACTCGTATTAAACAAAATGTTAACCTCAGGAAGTTCCATACTACCAGCACTGACCAAAGTAGATGTACACCCTTCATCTACAGCACTAACAATCCCGTAGTGCATATTGTGATGTGAAATCTCATTGCCAACGTCGTCGTCAACAACGCTGTTTCTGAAAGGGGATGCTAGTGTACATATTGTAACCTGATCGTTGGACCCCCCCCTTTTTTACACACTCGTCATAAAAAATGTGGTCTCGTGAGTTGTCAACAACAAATAAAGCATCAATGTCATTGCATATTTCAAAATTGACACAATATTCACACCTTTTCACCTATTCATACCTTTGTTTATTATTCAGTGATAGGTCTGATGAATGCTGAATGCAGTGGAACAATGACCTCCTTGTGGCCTAGCTAGCATACCTTTGTTTATTATTCAGTGATAGGTTTGATGAATGCTGAATGCAGTGAAACAATGACCTCCTTGTGGCCTAGCTGGCATACCTTTCTTTATTATTCAGTGATAGGTCTGATGACTGCTGAATGCAGTGGAACAATGACCTCCTTGTGGCCTAGCTGGCATACCTTTGTTTATTATTCAGTGATAGGTCTGATGAATGCTGAATGCAGTGGAACAATGACCTCCTTGTGGCCTAGCTGGCATACCTTTGTTTATTATTCAGTGATAGGTCTGATGAATGCTGAATGCAGTGGAACAATGACCTCCTTGTGGCCTAGCTGGCATACCTTTGTTTATTATTCAGTGATAAGTCTGATGAATGCTGAATGCAGTGGAACAATGGCCTCCTTGTGGCCTAGCTGGCATACCTTTGTTTATTATTTTCACGATGTAGAATGATTTTTCTCATTACCATAGACACGTGATGGGCAATGACTAGATTACTGTCTATGTGTGTCACCAAGTCCCTGACGACTGGGGCGTCTCTTTGAGGTGTGTTGTCAATCTAATATTTACCAGGGAGTGATGACCTCCTAAAGGATACTATTATGCATTTCTTGGCATTTAGTTTTAGTCCATGGTCTGACATAAGTTATTTATCAGTATTAAGTTTTCATAGAGAACATCAGTGTTGGTGGGGGATTCTATGACTGCTCCTAATTTGTAATCGCCTGCAAATTTGGTCAGCCAGAGGCTCTTGACATTGACCTTGACCTCAGAGAAGTAAATGTCAAAAAGGAGCAGTCCCAGGACCAATCCCTGAGGGACTCCACTTGTAACTGGGCTCTTTGTAGGGGTGGACTCCCCAATTCTAACCTCCTGGGTCCTGTATGTGAGCCAGATGGCTATCAGCCTGGTGATATAAGGGTTTACACCTAACCTCTTGAGTTTGCTAACAATGCCTGAGTGGAGTATTGTGTCAAATGCCTTGGCCAGGTCAAGGAAGGCAGTGTAAACCATTTAGCCCTCACCCATTGCTTTGTTAACCTTCTCAAAGAAGTCCACCAGGCAGTGTAGCAATGGCCTGCTCATAACTAAACCAAATTGGGTTGGTTCCAGTGTATGTAGATTTCCTATGTCATTGTTGATCATTTCCATGACAATTTTTTCCATGAACTTGCATAAGATAGTAGTGAGGCTTATGGGTATGGATGACTGTTGCTGTTCTTCAATCATTAGACATGAAGCATTTTAAGAGGCTATGGTTAAATAGTGATTCCAGAGGACCTGACAGGTCATGTTTCATGTTGATTAGATGGCATCCTGGGGTATTGTCTGAGCCCATGAATACAGTGTTGTTGGCCTTTGAGAGAGCATTGAGAACCTGTTCCCTAGTAATAGTAAGGGGAGTTGTATTTTATGGCATTTCCTGAGGGGAGGTTAAAGAGGATAAGGGTCTGTATTATATAAGCAAATTACACAAATTGTGAACGCTCATAATATCGAACATACTGGACCTTGAATTGCTTTTTCTGAGATTGCGGTACAGTGAAGAATGGGATATTTGCCCTTTCCTCACTGTAGTGTGATCTCAGAGTTGGAATATATATTTAGCGGGGAGGGGGGGTGCAGCCCACTACAATTGGAAGTTCGAGGTCCAGTACGTTCGATATTATGAGTGTTCGCAATTTGTGCGATTCGCTCATATGATATAGACCCAAGCATAGAAGGGTAAAGTTAGAAATAAGTCTGTCTGCCAGTAGGTTTGCTATATCTACTGGCTTTATACTTTTTTAATTTCTCCAGATCTTTTGGGTTTCTAATACCATGACGGAAATGGACCCCATTCTTAATTCAAAGTACGACTAAAGTTCATGAAGTTAGTACTGTTTCACTCATTGATGTCAGCCAGTAGTGCTCTTCACAGCACCCATAATATGCCCAGTAATGACTCCTTCCACAATTCATATGGAGTTACATGTATTGGTAACATATCTAAATACGATTATAGATTCTTTTTTATAAGAAGCCATTGCTCCTACTACTATTAGAACTGTCTGGGTGTCTTTCTTCCACATTGCTACCACATATTCCACATTGCTCTGGCTCTTTCTAATTTCTCCAAATCTTTTGGGTTTTTAATACCATGATGGGAATGGACCCCATTCCTAAGTCAAAGTATGATTAAAGTTCATAGGTTCATAGGTTCATAGGTAGGTACTAGGCTATCAGCCCAAGGGCCTATGTAAGCCTAGCCAACAAGGTTCCCTGGCTTACACGACCCACGAAAGTTATTTTCCTGTGCCACTGTCAAGCAGAGACACAGAACTGATCCCCAGGGTGTATTTCCTATTTCCCATCCACTCATCAAGATTTTTCTTGAAGAGTGCTAATGAAGAACTTTGCTTGACATAGATGGGTAGCCTGTTCCAGAGTATGGGAATTCTCTGGGACAGGAATCTATCCCTCCAGCATGTCCTGTTTATTGTGGTGACAAGGTTTAGGTCTCTAGAGCACGTAGCTTGGAGGGATTGGGATTTCTTTAGGTGTAGTTTGTCATAGCTTTATATGTTAGGCTGAGATCACCTCATGAAATTATTATTGTTTCAATCTTTGATGTCAGCCAAAAGTGCTCTTCTCAGCATCTGGAATGTGCCCAGTAATGACTCCTTCTGCAGTTTATACAGGGTTACATAGATTGGTAACATATCTAGATATGATTGTAAATTCTTTTTTATAAGACCCTTGCTCCTACTACTATTGGAACTGTCTGGGTATCTTTCTTCCACATTGCTCTCGTTTCTGCCTGCAGATCCTGGTATTTTATGACTTTGTGTCTCTCTGTACGGAAGATACTAAAGTCACTGGGTGTGGCGATTTCAATGATCAATGCTACTTTTGTCTTCTTTTCTTGGACCACTATATTCAGTTTTCTAGCATCTATCTTTTGAACTGTTGGTAATGGGTGATCCAATATGATATAAACTTCATCATTTTCTTTTATGCTTTGTGGCTCATGTTTACAGTGTTTCTCAGCCACTTCGATCCTATAATGTTTGCACAATCCCCAGTGCAACAGTCTCGCCACATTATTATGCCTTTCAGCATACAGTCCTTCTGCCATTAGGGTGTGGCAACCAGCAACAAGGTGTGTGACTGCTTCCAGTTCGGCTTTACAAAACCTACATTTCTCTGTTTCTCCCACATGTTCAATGGACTTTGTAAACCAACATGTATGTAGCCCACTGTCTTGGGCTGCCAATATTAACATTTCATTTCTTGGTTTGAATTTGCCTCTCCTTAACCATTCCTGCATTCGTTCATGATCAACATGAGGCTCTTCCAGAAGTTTTCTATACTTGCAACTCTTTTTTCACATTTCTTGCCTTCTCATCCGGTCCTTCACCTTATATTCTTTCTTTTGTTTTTTGGCACATTCAGTTGCTGCCTGGTTTTTATCTACTTCTGGTTTGATTTCCATTCCTGCTTGACGTCAATATGCTTCTGCTAAATTAAGCAGAAAAGTCATCTTAGATTTGTTCTCCTCATGTTTCAAAACTTTCACTACATTTGGATCTTATGAGGTCAATAAATATGTGTGGAGTCCCACGATTGCAGATCTATACATATAATCAATTTCAAGGAGCCCCATCCCTCCTTTGGAATGGGGAATATATAATCTTGGTATACACTTGTTGTATCTTTCGGCTTTTCCCGGTTAGGGGTCGCCACAGCGGAACTCCGGTCCGCTAATGATTGGCAGTAGATTTTTACGTACCGAGTTGCCAGCCCTGATGCACAACCTTCAATGAAGGTACGCCCATTCATGCATGTCTCCACACAGAAGATGCTTTAGCTGAGAATTGAACAGGACAACATCTTACTATGAGGCGACAATGCTACCGCAGCACCACCACCGAGCGCAATCTTGGTATACACTGATTTTATAAATCATTTGGTGAGCATAAAGCATCCTTCTTGTTTTAATATCTAATCTATCCAACACTCTCTGGGGCCAGTCAATCACTCCAAAACTATACATTAGGACAGGAAGAGCAAATTGATTTATAGCTTGTTGCTCTAGTTCAGTATACGTGACTCCATTAGCAATGAGATCTGCATGCAATTGTGTACTGCCTTTGCGGTTGCTGACGTAGCTAAAGAACACCTTTAAGTTGTCTTTGTTCTGGGAGGCCAAATTTACCTCAATTTTCTTTAGTAGACTTTATGTTTCCTCTGAGTTGTCTTGTTTAGTTTGATGAGTGTTTTTATCCTACTGGGTACTACACCTCCTAACTTTTGCTATGATTTTTTTTCCTTCTGATCTAGAGCCTATTGATGTAGTGATTCTACCAGGGTGGCTTGTGTTTTTTTTTTTTTTTTGAGTTAGTTATGTACTGACTCCTGTCTGATACAGCTGCATCTATGCAGCTATTAACATGTTTGTATATGGTTTATGTGAACAGTTCCATTTAAGGAGAAATGGTCTCACAGTTTATGGGGGCCTGAAATTTTGCCAGATTGTCACTTAATAGTAGGAAGTTAGCCTTAGAGTAGTTCCTGAACATTCCAGGGCTACCTGGGGTTGTGGGTTTTATTTTTATATGAAAAGAGAACATTTTGTGGTCTGACCCTACCAGAAAGGACATTATAATGGGGGTGGGGGGTGTTCAACACTGTCTCATATTCGAGTGGGGCAGATCCATTGAGTTTGTGTTCCTGGTCATCTTACTGACGGTCTGGTACTGTGAGATTGTGTTTAAAAAACTGGTAGGGTCAGACCACAAAATGCTCTCCTTTGAAATAAAAATAAAACCTAGACATTCTTCTCCAAAAAAAGGAAGCCAATCTGGTGGTCCCCTGCCATAAATAAACTCTACAATAGAAGAAGGAGACTGATGCGGAATAAGGTGAAATCCCAAGACTGGAAAAACTCCTTTATCAGCCTCAACAAAAAGTTGAGATTCCTCATCAAATCCTCTAAAGCTAGCTATGAAAACAGAATTGCAGCAGATAGTAAAGACAACAAGGCCTTCTATAGTTATGTAAAGAACCTCTATGGCAATACCCAGATTTGCTCTGAGCTACTGCACAATGGTACCTCCTATACCGAGCCAAAAGATATTGCCAATATATTGGCCAACAGATTCAGTGCCAACTTTACCCCTCTCATCCCCCCAAAGGACCAATCACAAAACCGGTAGATTGCCAGACACCCAGTACTACTGCTGCACAGGTTAAAATAGCACTGTCCAAGGCCAAGAATATAGCTTCTATGGGACCTGACAATATCCCTGGCTGTGTTCTACATGAACTACATGGTGAACTGGTACCTCACCTGTGTGCCCTGTTCAATCACACCTTCACCTCAGGCTTTGTCCCTACTGAATAGTGCACTGCTGTAGTTATCTCTCTCCACAAAGGAGGAGCGACTACAGACCCTGGGAACTATCACCCCATTAGCCTAACAAGTCTGATAAGCAAAGCTATGAAACGCATCATCATGGACCTGATAAACAAGGATATAGGGAATCTCCAAACTCCATCAAAAAATGTAAATAATTACTGAGGGCTCTCTGTCCAAACAAAAAATAAATCATCCACGAAACATTGATAAAATGGGACAAAAGCAATGAAGTCCTGCAGTTTAAACAAAGGATCTTCCTCCCATTTGGCCATGAACAGATTGCCGTAGCTATTGGCCAATTTTTTTATTTGGACAGGGAGCCCTCAGCAGTTATTTACATTTTTTGATGGAATAAATGGCTTGACCAACTATTTGAAATTTAGTATCACATCCTCTGAGACCTATATAGCATATTTGGATGTGTATATAGAGAACTTAAGTAATGGTTTGTTTAATACAGGGGTATTCAGGAAGTCTTGCTACAGGAACACACTTCTACATAGATATAGTATGCATCCGGGACATGTGTATAAAAATATTATAAAGGGACAAGCAATGCGTGCATCTAGACTAAATGCATCAGAGGATGGCTTTCATTCTGAACTATCTGATTTGGAAGGAAGGCTATTAGCCAAGGCCTATAAACCAGATAAGATACAGAGAGGGTTTGATGGGCTAAATCTGTTGAGGAGAGATGTGATATGTCCTTATTGCTCAGATTCAACCCCTGATGTATGTATGCCAGACAGGAAGAACGCTAGTAGTGAGATCAGAGTTCCTTTATTTTATACATGTGATGTTGGTTTGATTAAGGACATTATTGCTAGAAATTGGGGTGTTCTTACTGTAGATCCAGCCATCCAACAGATTGATGGGGATATCCCCTGTTTTGTCTATAGGAATAAACGTAATTTAAAAAGGATGTTATGCTATCCTAGAAGTTTACCTAATCCGTCCACTGAAAAATATCATTGTTGCACCATTCCATGTAATGAATGCAACTATTGTGGTTATATCGATAGTAATAGCTCCTTTTTGCACCATGTCACCAACTATCAGTATAGATTTCATGCGGTTGTCATCTGTCGAACGGTGCACATAGTATACCTGGCTTATTGTGAAGCCTGTGGTACATACTATGTTGGTAAAACAGACAGGAAGTTTAAGGATAGGATTAGGGAGCACCTGTACCATATTAGAATTAAGTCCAACAGTAATGCCCTTGCAAAGCATGTAATGAGCACTGATGTGTATCATAATTTCAAGTTTATGGCTATTGAGGTGATCTTTCCTAATCCATGAGGTGTAGGGATATTAGGAACTCCACAGAAGGATGAGAGACCAGGTGGATTATTAGACTCAGGGCAGATCGGTGGCCCGGCTTAAATGACAAGGTCCCCCTAAGACCAATACTTAAGTCTAGAGGTTTAAAAGTGAAGTAAATGAGTAATAATGAATGGTTTTACATGTATATTAGGTTTTACATGATTGTTTAATTTTTTAATTATTATTTTCTATATTTTATCTCATTGTTTTTGTCTTTCATATATTTTAGTTGATGTTACACTGCTGTGGCTTTTGGTAGTACCACTTTAAATCCTGTGCAAATTAACTAGTTGATTGCTATTCAGGAAGTATAAATTCAGCCTGGATTATTTCCATCTGTAAATGGTTTGAAAAAGCCCTCTGAGGTGAAAGCGCTTACCTGACTGCTCCTGTTTTGTGAATAAACATTCGGTTTTATTCCAGTGTTGCATGTGGGATTTATTTTTTAGCCTTGGTCTACTCTACTGCTTATACTGTGCTTGTGGACTTATTGATTTCTCAAAATGTGTTCTGCTAGATGCTGGAAAATCTGAATTGCAGTCTAGAAAATATGTTCATACTTCTACCAACCATATCCCACCCCCACACACACATAATGCCAGACATTTTGCTGTGAGCAACTTTTAATTATTCAAAGAGACTACATTCTATGGGTTACCTTTAGTTTCCTGACAGATCACTTCCCCAACATGCATTAGACCGACACTTCAAATTACTGACATTCTCAAAGCTGACGTTACCCACGCGGTAAGTCAACACTTGGCCATCTACTTTGCCCTTTACTCCCTCACTAGTGCGTTCTCGGAGTTGGTATATTTAGTAAGGGGGCTGTGGCAGGTGAAGCCCCCCACATAGAGGGGTGTGAGGGGAAAGCCCCCCACATCGGTGGGTCAGTTTTTTAGGGTAGTTTAGTTCATCAGGATGGCCAAGTGTTGACTTACCGCGTGGGTAGCATCGGCTTTGGGAATGTTAGTAATTTGAAGTGTCGGTGTAATGCGAGTCGGGGAAGTGGTCTGTCTGGAAACTAAAGGTAACTCATATATATATATATATATATATATATATATATATATATATATATATATATATATATATATATATCCAGGTTTGTCATGAAATGCAGCTTTCCATTTTCTTTTATTTCTCTGCATTTTGTAGGCTTACTTCTCCTATAAGTCTTACATCCTAGTTAGCTTACATTCTGATATCTAGTTGTTAACAGTTCAGCAATGCCACCCCCTTCCACATTTCAGTACTACAACAAGATGCACATTAAATTAAAAAAATATTTAATATGTTCCAACAACTTTATTTTTCACTCCTACAAAAAATTAACATTTAGACTTGACCTTAGAAGGGCTGAAAAAATCCTCAAATTTCTCAGTAATCATGCAGACCACAGTCCACAGGATCTGCAGGCTGACCCAGTCCCTAACACATGATACTCACCTTCACCAATGAACAAATGAGTTGCAGAGCTCTTTCCATGATGGAGGAGCGAATGGCTCATTTGGACTCATTAAGGGGAACCACTGTAATGATCTTGCAGGCCAAAAGAAAAAAAAAAGGTATCATACAGACCAAAGATAAATATAACATTAATCCCACCAAAATGGACTTGATTAAAAAATATATATATTCTTAAATGTCAAAGCAAATCTCTGCCATACAATGCTTTTCTGTAATCCTGCTTTAGCACTTTATCTCCAAACCAGTCACATATTGCTTCAGTCTTACTGCATGAACCACTAACTTCATTAAAACTATTACTTACCCCCAAACAATTACTTATTTTTTATTAATCACTAATGACTTGACACAGTTCAGCAGAGAATAACAATCTCAATCACAGCCTAAGCACTGGGTTCATCCCAGTGGAAGGAAAAACAGCTACCATCATCCCTTTGCACAAAGGAGGTGTATCCACAGACCCTGGGAACTATAGACCCATTAGCCTGACCAGCCTTATCTAGAAGGCCATGGAACAAATCATCATGGACCTTATTAACAAAGATATAGTTATTTATTAGATATAGTTATTTTCCTATGAGTCTGTCTAAGCTCTCTACAACTCCCCTAGCTACTCTCTCTCTAAGCTCTCTACAACTCCTATAGCTACTCTCACACAACTCAACTTTGTAAATACTGTAAATAGCATCTTACTTTAAATGTGTGTATGTAAAGTGTATCCACATTTTACTTAAATATCTGTATGTAAACTGTTTCCACACCTAATACTTAAGACTGCTTGCTGAAATTAAACTGTATACCCCTTAACTTCACCCACAATGAATTTTGTTAACTATATGTGATATTGAACGTGCTTATTTGTAACTGTTCTATATAATGTATCTTTTATACTTTTGTACCATTTGTATCTGAACTATATAATGTATCTTGGAGCTTTTCTCCCCGGGCCTCCACTGAAAATGGGTCAGTTCGGCCCAGTGGACTTCCCCGGTAATCAAACTGGAAATAAATAGGAAATCTCCAAATGCTCAACCTCACCCAGTTTGGCTTTGTCAAAGAGAAATTGTGCCTGTTAAATCTTGGTGGACTTCTTCGAAACCATCACCAAAGCCCTAGATGAGGGCAAATCTGTGCATACAGCCTACCTAGACTTAGCTAAGGCCTTTGACAGAATGACCCACTCAGGCATCATTGATAAACTCAACTTGTCAGTTTGGTTGCAAACTGGCTCACTGATCAAACTCATATGGTCAAAACAGGGGACTCCACCTCCTCCAGCAGACGTGTAATCAGTGGTGTTCCACAGGGATCGGTTCTGGGACCCCTACTTTTTGATATCTGCTTCTCTGGAGTACAGGCTAAAACTAAAGGACTGTGACTGACAGAGTTTGCTGATGGTCGCAGACTGGAAGCAATCATTGAAACCCCTATCGATGTCAACATCCTGCAAGAAGGTCTTATGCATACTAATGACTGGTGCCAAAGTCAAGGTCGTAAACTTAATGCAAAAAAATGCAGTATCATTCCCTTCGGCAAGGGTGATATTCCTGCAAACTACCACATCAATAGCAATACCCTGAGCACACAGTCATTGGTGAGAGATCTAGGCACACAGGTCAACAGCAACCTTAACTTCAATCACCATATCTCCACAGTGGTAAGAAGGGCATTTTATATTGCTCATCTCATAAGTAAGGGCATTGCCTCCATAAAAACAGAGGTTATAACCCCCCTGTACTCTTCCCTCATCAGGCCAATAATAGAGTACAATGGTGTCTTTGGTATGTTCCTTTCCAAACACCTGTATCCATTGGACAGACCACAAAGGTTCCTTATGAAGAAAATTCAAGGTCTTCAAGATCTGTCTTATGTGGACAGACTAAAATCATTGTCACTTAACTCTGTGTCATACAGACTGCTCAGAGGTGACCTGTGCCTTGTATCTAAAGCAATCTCTGACCCAGCTTTGATGGAAATGCTGCACATTCGCAAGTCAAATGGCACATGGGTCACTAGCTCAAAGGACCTTAACCTGGTATGTAACATCAACAGAACATGCTGGAGAGACAGATTTGTCTCACAGAGGTTGCCCCACCTTTGGAACAAGCTTCCTATTCATGTTCAACAAAGCCCCTCTTTGGCCCTATTTAAGTGCAATTTGGACAATGTAATGGGCAACCGGAAATTCACCCCAGGGGCTTCCACCTGTGTCCCTTATGGATGGGGTAATAGGTGCTGATTTTAGTGTCTGCTTGAACCAGGCACCCTTAGGGACACGGGTTGAGCTAGGCTTGTTAGGGCCCTAGGACCGTTAGGCTAGCAACCTCCTATGATCCTTGCACAGATATACATGTATGTGGGAGACTGAAAAAACAAGATTCTGTCTCTTATAAAAACAAGAATAATGTTTTATACCTTTTTTCATTAATAGCCACATTATTGTAAGAACTATAAAACTGCCATGTCCAATTAGAAATGAATATAACATTAATTTTGCTAAAATCTCATGACTGCTTGTTTAGGACATTCCACATTATGCATGAGTTCCAAATTCCATGATAGAACTTTCTACTCAGAGCAAATCTTATACTTTTATAACCCTATCAGCACTTGCTACTATTAGACAGGGAGCAAGCTAACAGACACACAGTGAAGGACATTTTGAAATTTCATTCTGCTGTGAAAGCATATTAGAAATGAAATGCACGCACTAACATTTTTCCCTTTTCTGCACTTCTTTTTGCCATGTGACAAATGGATCCAGGTGGGTTCTCCCTCATGACAGATGGCAGTAGTAGTTGTGAGCAAAACCAAGTATGGTGCTTTCCATCTGGGGTTAAGTGAGGTTCTTCGGAAATGCACTTTGACATACACATAGTCTCTGGAATAGAGGTCATGGTGATCCTGCTCTGTGGGTTGTTGGACTGCATGCAAAAGGACACTGTGATCATTCTGCAGAAGAGAACAGAGGTATGTGCAATAGGAAAACATGGTCACATTTATATCTTACAAGTCTTAATTCTTAGGAAGTGGGGGGGCAGGCATTGCATAGGTCTGCCATAAGAATTTCATAAGGGCACATTTTTCTCAGAGCACTAACTGCAGTTCTAAAACCAGATAAAACTATAAGCAATGCTTCTGGCCATTTAATACCAGTTTCCTCACACACTTTAGCTAGCCCAACCTTAATAGTTTGATTACCTCTCTCTATTATCCCAGAAGCATGTTGCATGTAAGGACAATACAAATTTAGCTTGAAACCCAAAGGCTTGCAATGCTGCTGTATTACTTGACTAGTAAAATGAGATCCCTAATCTGACTGTATGCTACAGAAAACACCAAACCTAACACTGTTAGCAGTTTCTTAGTTTTTGTATTATGCATCATTTTTCGGACATGAATAAACTTCTACTCCGTTAGAAAAAATGTCACCTATGATTAATGCATAATGCATTTTCTGTACTTGAGAATGTTCAATAAAATACCACTGAAGAGAGCAAAAAGGTCCCCAAGGCTTTTGTATTGATTGAACAGTGCAAGAGGAAGCACTTGGACTCCACAGAGGAGTCCCTCCCTGAGGGTACTAACCTCAAGGAAGGAGAGGATTCACCCCAAGTCCACACTCAATGACACCTCCAATGGCAATTTGTTGGAGCTGCTTCACCAGCACAGGGACTGGACCAACAAAACCCCCCTTCAGAGGAGCCAGTTTTTCTGGAGGCCTTTAGTATAAGTCCAGCTACACCTTGGATGGTTCACCCTCTGGATGCCCTATAGACCTGGTATCCTGGAGGGCATGGAAGGAACCTGACACAGTAGAACCTATTCTAGAAAGGCCTGACAAATTTATTGTCCCCCCAAGACAGGCCTCATTGGAGTAAGGGCCCCAGATGTCAATGTCTTTGTAATGGTGGCAGCCAGCAGAAAGTAGATTTCTGAGGACAGCTCCTTGACATCCCAAACATGGAGTCTTGGGTGCTGGATCAGTTAGGGCAGTGATCCTATGTACCATCCACCCTTACTTATCCCACTTGACAAGGCTTCAGAGTGACTTAGTCTCTAAAGTGTCAAGCACCCTCAAGACACAGCAGTCTCTGCATACCCAGAAGAAGCTGGAGACTCAGTTGTCCGTATTGATGTCTACTGTCAGTGTTTCAATGAGACTCTGTAATGTGGCTGATAGAGCATTCAGAGCAGCATATCCAGGGATTGCAGTGACGTGCTACATCTAGATGTGGTTGTGCAACTTGGTGGACTGCTTCAAAGCATTTTTCATTAATGCTCCTTTTGACAGGTCCTCATTGTTTGTGCCCAAGTTTAAGGACACATTGACAAGGAGCAAAAAAGAAGGGAAGACACTGTCCACTGTCGATGTTCACTTTTCTACCCCCAGTGATCCTTCTCTAGGAATCACAAAGGGGTAAGCATTTCTTCTTCAGGAAGTCACAGTTCTCTTTGCAGGATGCTCCTCCTGAAGTTTCCTCCCAAAAGTAGAAGTGGAAATCATAACAGATGCTGCCTGTGAGGCAGAGGTGGTCCACAGAACTAGGGTTTCTGTGGGGCTTTTTATGGTGGGCCCTTTCTGTGATCCTGAAGGGTTGCCAACTGCTCTTCTCTGAGGCAGTTAGGGGTCATCTATCTCTTCACCCCCAAAGCTTGGGAGGCCATCACCTGACACACCTGGGTGTTGAGATTCATATCCAGAGGTTATGTTGTTCTCTTCAGTGAATTTTCAAACTGTCTCCCAAAATGTCTCCCAAATGAACCACGCCATCAGACACACAGAGATTTCAAAGCTGCTCATAAATCAAGTCATTCAGGAGATCAAACCAGACCAGATAAGATCCAGGATCTAGTCCAGATTCTTTTTAGTACCAAAGAAAACAAAGGACATCAGGCCAGTCTTGGATTTAAGCAAACTAAAGCAGTTTGCCAAAAAGACCAAGTTCTGGATGGTCATGGTACAGTCCATATTACTTGTTCTGAGGAAGGATGATTGGATGTGCTCAATAGACCTCAAGAAAGCTTACATCAAGATAAATCACATTCCCAGAGGTTCCTTCACATCTGGCTGGGGCCCATCACTATTCATTCAGGGTCCTGTCATTTGGTCTCAACACAGCTCCCTGGGTGTTTACGAAGCTCATAGCAGTGGTCAGACCCTGGAACTGGCTGCAGGGATTGCAAATCTTCCCATATGTAGATGATTGGTTCCTCACAGCCCCCACAAAGGCATTGTATATATTGACCAGGGACTCCTTTCTCTGGCTATGCAACAATTAAGACATTACAATCAACTACCCAAAATCAAGTCTTCAGCCTATTTAAGTCTTATAGTTCATAGGGTTTAATCTGGACATGGTCCATCAAATTGCCAGGATCCCAAGCTCCAGAGTTTTCAGTCTTCAAGCTCAGGCCTTGTCAGTGCTTACAATTTTCAAACCTCCAGCCCACACACTTCTAAAGCATTTGAGTCAAACAGCAGTGTCAGTAGGACTCATACCTCTAGCCAGATATCACATGAGAGTCCTACAATGGAGTCTGGCTATTTGGTGGTCCCTCTTATCTCATCAATTGGATTTCCCTATATGGCTGATGAGAGTGTGTCACAAACAGATTCAGTGGTGGTTACAGTCTCCATTAGTAATGCAAGGTAAACTGTAGTTTCTTCTCCTTCTCCTTCACCACGGTCACCACATATCCCTTCCTCCTGAAATGGGGGGCATTTTGAAGGGAGGATGGATCAAGGGTCTTGGCCTTCTGCAGATGCTCACATCCACATCAGTGTTTTGAGATGACAGTGATCCTCCTAATGTTGCAGGTTTTCAGGACACCCTTCCCAGGAGTGTGGTTCCCATACAGACAGACAATATGTTGGTCATCTGGTATCTCATCAAACAGGGGAAACATGTTCTTATTCTCTTTGTTAGGAGACCATGAGAGTTTGGCAGTGAGAAATGCCTTCTCAGTGGTTTCTGGTGGCAACTGATATACTAGGTAAGTCCAACATTCTGGCCGACAGCTTCAGCAGGAGCATTTTATTGTTTCATGTATAGTCCCTAAATCCAATAGTGGCAGCTTGGATTTTTTGATACTGTGGCACTCTGCATTGTGACCTGTTTGCATCCTTGCCCAACACCAAGTGCTATAGCTATTATGCTATTGTTCCCCCTCTGGGACAAGCACCCAGGGATGCTCTGATGCTTGCTTGGCCGCAGGACTCCTTTATACTTATCCCCCAGTTTCCCTGCTGGCAAAGTTTCTACAGAAAGCAGCCTACTCTGGAGCTATGGTGATCCTCATTACTCTGCTTTGGCCTCATCAGGTGGGATTTCCCTCCATTTGGCCTCTTTTTAAATATTCCCTTGGGTATTGGAGCCCATTCTGGATCTCATTTCTTACCCAACCAATCTTCTCTCCCTCAAGCCGAACACATAGTTCCTCTAGTTCCCTTGATAACCAAGAATCCCAGCCTATCTCCATCAGTCATTCATATATTGTCCTCTTCTCTGAAAGAATCCACTATAAAAGTATATACCAGTAAATGTAAAGATTTATTCTATATGTGGAGGCTCAGGGACTTGATCCCTTCTCTACACCCTTGAAGTCAGTCTTGGACTTTCTGGCTGAGTTGTTTGGCTCAGGATCTAGTTTTTCTACTGGCTCAGGATCCAGTTTTTCTACTGGCAAAGTACAGTTAGCAGCCATTTCTAACTTTTATATCTGCAGACAGAGCGTGCCCTTAGCTTTTCTCAATATATCTAAGGCTTTTCTCAAAGGTACTTTTATACTCTGTCCTGCAGTACAGGATCAGGTCTCTTCCTGGGATCTCCCTTTCATTCTTCTATAGGGATTGAAGAGAAGGCAGACAAAATATTTGTCATTGAGAAGGTAGTGGCATCTGAAGGGATAAAACTCAGTGTTGTTGCAGAGTTAGGAACAACTGGGAATATTGGTACTACTACAGCATTCATTGCACTTAAATCTCGTAGAAGCCTATATGTTTTTTCCTGGTTTCTTAACTTGTAAAATAGGAGTATTACAAGGACTATGAGATGGGATAATGATACCTTGTAACAAGGAGGAAATAACAGGTTCAGTTCCTTTTTCTGCTTCTACCGATGAAGAATATTGCACTAACATAGGTCAGCACTCACAGCATTTTAGTGTTATACAGACAGGTTCCATGTCCTGTATAAGCCCTACCTCATTGTCATGGGTAACCCAGAGCTGTAGAGGGATAGCATTCAATTCTTCCATATCAGCATTTTCTACTTGCTGCTCTGCAGTTATAAATGCAAAATGGGCATCTTCATTTGTACAGACCGTATTAGAAAATAATCTAGAGTTTCATTTGAAGCATCTAAAAATATACCATCAGGCCCGCAATAGACAGTACATCTAATTTTACATAGTACATCTCTTCCTAGCAGGTATTGTGTGTGTGTGTCTTTCGGCTTTTCCCAGTTAGGGGTCGCCACAGCGGAACTCTGGTCCGCTAATGATTGACAGTAGCTTTTTACGTGCTGGCTTGCTGGGCCTAACACACAAGTGGCTAAATTTCCTACAATAAAAGCACACTGTTTTTCTAATGGACCAATTTGGATAAGGGCAGTTTTAGTTTCTGGATACTCTATAGGAACTCTGGACCCACCAACACCCCAAATTGTGTATTTAGAAAATGGAAATGATTCAGTATTTGCTAAAGTAATCATAGATCTTGTAGTTCCTGTGTCTGCAAGAAATGGGACTGATGTATTTTACAATGTAACACTGACAAAGAGACCTCCTTGGTCAAGCATTATCAAGGGAAATAACTGTAGTTCTTGCTCATGGCTGTTCTAATGAGTTTGCTGGTCGCTGCCAGGCAGTGTTCCATACACCAGGGTTTCTGTCAAGTTTCTGTGGTATTTGAATGTTTAGCAAAGTTGCTTGTTGTCCAAGTAATGGACTTTCATTATGCCAATGCTCTGTTTCACTACAATGAAAACAAGTAACTAACCATGTTGCATCCTGTGGTGCTTCTGATGAGTCAGGAGGATATAATATTTTGCTGCTAGTGTCCTGGGTGTTCCTGAAAGAATTGGGCTCTACCTCTACCCTTACAATTTTTTTTTCCTTGTCCCTGCCATCAGAAGTCTATACTGAACTGAATATCCACTAACATTTTCTTTTGTTCTTTTTCTTCCCTAGGGATATTATCTGCTACGTGTTGTGCCTGATTTACAGTTTCATGAATATCTAGATTTGGCCAATTCAAACAAACCTTTGTAACCTGCTCTTGTAGATGTGGGGATAATACTTCTACAAACTGACACCCACTGACACCTTCCATAGGCTACGGATGTCCAGAGAAGGCTTCAAATGCATCTTGCATTGCTAGTGTACATCAATAGATTCATTCGCTGTTTGCACAATAGCTTTGATTCTTGTTTGCTTAGTGGCAGGGGGAGATGCAGTCGTAATGGCTTTTAAAAGACTGTTTCTAGCAGCTAGAAACCCATTATCTGTCTGTTCTGAAATGTTATCACCTAGGTTAGATTTTTCCCATATTTTCATAAAAATATCGAGAGGTGTGGATGCTTTTAGTATGGCTCTCAGGTCTTCAATGGTAGGGATTTGCAGATGTAGATGCCCTTCTAAGATTTTTACACAATTTACTGAGTGTGTTCGAATGGAGTGAGAGAATCTACAATGGTTTGAAAATCCACTGCAGTCTATGGTTGGACCACTCTTATAGCTGGAGTGGGATTTGGAACTTCTAGTAAAGGGTGTATACGTGTGTGTGTGAAAGGTATATTGGGGTCAGTGGTAGAGTCAGAATCTGTTTCTTTTACTGCAGATTGACTTGCAGGGATGTGCTCTGATAATTCCTCCCTATCAGTAGAAACTGTTAATTAAGTGATAATGTGCTTAATTTTGCCGAAAGTGCTACTTTTTGCTGTCTGACATTTGTTAGGAAATTTTTTAATTTTCCCCTTGATTTATGTTTATGATATAATTGTTTTCCTTTATTATCTTCACATATTAACATTTGCTGTGAGGGTATGACAGGCCAGTGATTTTGGTGAAATCTAGTGTTATAACCCGACACAGAAGGGAGATTTGAAGTGCTGGAAGTTACCTGGGCTGTATCTGAGGAAGGGGTTTTTGTTTTAGGAAAACTTAGCTGCACCTGTGCTCTCAGAGAGGGAGAACTGTCAGCTTGTTGAAATTCAGGGGGATTATAAAGTGGATGGAGTTCTATGACTGCCCATTGAACAGAAAAATCATCAAACGGCATACGTAATCAAACATGTTGTTCACCGAGCTGTTCCAGTTAGTTCGCATTATGGTAGGGATGAGGAAATTTGCCCTTCCCCCCTATAGTGCAATCTCAAAGTTGGTATATATAATTAGCGGGGGATGTGGGAGGTACAGCTATGGATAGTCTATAGGACTCTGAATGGCATTTAGGATGTAATGCCATTAATGCCGTTTGGAGATTTTTCCATTTGATGGCTGCTAAACATAGACCTGGTGAAGGGGGTGCAGAAGGTAACAGAGGCCAATCATTGTCTAATGATTTTAGTTGTGTGATTGACAGCTTTAATAACTGTCTTAAAGGATATGTACAACAGGAATGGGACTTGTCATCAGTATATTTTTGTAAAGTGTTAACTGTTCTATTAGCTGCCTGCAGCTGGGATTTTAACCTAGCATTTATATTTTAAGCTTCTAAATTTAGATTCCTTTTCCCTCATATTTAGACTCTTCTTGCTAGTCATTAAAAGTTGATCTAAAAGAGGCTGGTACCTTGTTACCCTTAGATTTTCTAAAATTTTCTTATCAAAAGAACCTTTTTTTCTGGAAACTATAAAGTGTTATAATTTCTCATGAGCTCAGGCCATTTCACCAAATAATTACAGTTGTCTCTGCCATATTTGTTAAACATATACCTGTCTGACATCCCATACTCTGGCTCCTTCAAATCACTTGTACTGGCACCTATTATAAAAAAAACACTCTCATACCAAAAGGATAGATCTGTGACTATAAATAGGGTCACTCACATTCCTAGTGAAGGAATCCCCTGTTCCTTTTCCTTTATATTTTTGATTAGAATCCATTCTCAATCCTAAGAGAGCTTGTCCTACTAATCCTCCTACCTACTCTCACTCTTGAGAAGGGCAGTTTCACTGGCCCTTTAACAAGAAGACTCTGTCCGTGTATATTGTTTAATACCTCACTACTACTACACAATCATATGTAAGCGGGTTTGTAGAAGTGATCACACAGGCATCCAGTTTCCCCTTTTCATACAACTTACCTACTCACATCCAGACAAAACTAATGAAAGTTTTAGTAAAGCTTACTTGCAGAGACTTCAAACTCTGCTGAGATTTAAAATTGCGTACTGTTGCACCAGAAAGTTGCCTGACAGAAAACCTGTCTCTCTTTAGGGCCCTGTGGCAGTTTCTAATGCAGCAGCACACAAATGTCTCAGAGCTCTGAGTCACATGGCATCAAATTTTTAAGTTACCAAATAACACGAGACAGTTCAGGAGAGAAAAACAATCTCCTTTATTGTACAGAAAGACACGTATGTGAGAGACTAGGAAATTCAGATCCTGCCTTCCCAAATTACAAGAATCATAATGTTTATACCTTTTTTCATTAAAAACAGTATTGCTGTTGTTATAAAACTGCCATGACCTACTAGAAATCAACACTATATCATTAATTCTGCTAAGATCTCATGACTGCTTGTTTATGACATTCCGTATTAGACACAACATCTGAATTCCAATGATAGAATGTTCTACTTAGAACAAATCTTGCACTTCCTTTTTTTTCTTTTTCTTTTTTTAAGGGACAACGCCAATGCAGTCCCCCACACTTTTCTAATCCTTTCAGCACTTTCTAATATTAGGCAGGAAGCAAGCTATCTGCTACATACTGAAGGGCACTCTGAATATTTCATTCTGATGTGAAAACATATCACAAATGAAATGCATACACTAATGTGTTTCCTTTCTCTGTAATTCTCACCCTTCACACAATACATCTGAGAAGTCAAATCCAGCTCATAATTTTTACATTCTTTCACATTTTGTTCAAAAATACTATTTAGAAGCTCTAACATGCCTGCAATAATACAATCTTAAGGATTCAGATCAAGACTAGAAACTGTATATTAATGTCAAGAAAATGAAGACTGCACTTTTCACACTTCAGTCTGTACATCAACGATGGATTCCAGGTGCCCACTGAATCTTTCCAGATAATGCCTCTTTCATCTGGTACATCAACAAACACGGTGTAGTAAAATGTTATTTCTGCTGCAGACTAGCCATGACATCTTGGGAGACAGCTATTTTGCACATTTTTTTCTACAGGCAGTTTACATACTTTCAGAGATGAACACTGTGTCAGATTATTTGGGAACATAAAAGACAGACCCTTACAAATGGATGCTGAAAGGAAGGTCTTTCTTCAGATTGTACGTTAGCGGGGAACTCCATACAGATATTTTTGCATCCACTTAAAACAAACAGCCCAAGCTATTTTGCTTGAGTCCCTTGCTATTGGAGCAATGTGCAGAGATATTAATGAATAGTAGGCATGCCCTGATGATAAGGGTTCTGTTTTTGGTTTGACCCCAAACAGGAATTTTTTTCCATTTAGAAACATAGCAGTTTTAGGTACCTAGTCATCTTTTTAATATTTTATTTATACGGCATGTCCTCTGGAAAAAAAATGTGCCTAAATGGTATCAGTATCCTATCACCCAAAGAGTGAGATTCAGTGATTGCTTTTAAAGCTGTTAAGACACTTAACCCTACCGCACTGGCAAGGGCCATAAGTGAAGTGCACTTCTGATGAGCAACAGCTTTAAAAGCTGTTAAATACTTTACTCTGCCACTTTTTTGTTGTTTCCTGTGTGGTTGCATGAAGTATATTATGGTTCCTCATTGACGTGTTGAGATTTGCAATGTCAAGTCCTGAAATGGTGAAAACAAAAGACTGAAAATTTAGAAGAGTGAATGTTAAACATTATTTTTCTCCTTTAAGCTTGATCTTTGGCAAAACCTCTTGCACCCACAAAGTGAGGGACAAACCTCCCATTCCCCTCAAACATATTCATACCAATTCCAAGAGTGCCATACATCAAAGAAAAGAGAGTATTACAAGAAATGGCTATCTTCGATTTAGTGCACTCAAGTCTGGATTTTTGGTTATTCGCTTTACACATTCCAGGGCTCGTCATGGCAAGTCACTGCATTTCAAATAGTAACGGTGTATTACAGCTTTTAAAGCTGTCTGTGGTGGCTACTATGTTTGCTGTAGTGCGATACAAGAACATAACAGCTTCTAAAGGCTCATATCAGAAGTTGTCATGCACTTATCAAGTGTTAAAGAAATGCATAACTACCATTTTTATTTACCAATTTTGGAATGAAATTAGCATGCTCCAGATACTACATTGTTATAATTCTACAATTAAGCTTTTTGACAGGAAGGGATTTGTTTTGTGTTGCAAGAAGGAGCTACTAGACAGTATAGACTAGTTAACGCTTGTAGATGTGTAGTGATTGAGGAATGGTGTCCATAGAACATTCACATTTTGTATCACTGAGGTTAATCAAGCTTGTAGATTGCATTATTTTTTTCAGAGAACAATGATAAACAGGGTTTTGCATGTGAAAGCTGAGGAGAGGAGTATATTGGACCACACACACAGTTTCCTGGATTGAGAAGGCTTTAATAAATGAACGGATGAGAGATGGAAGCCATGAAAATAGAAAGGGATAGAGAAGACTGCGTAGAGACAATGTATGGTTCCTGAAGTGATTAAGAGGAAGTTGATTTAGGGAGACAGGAAGGAAGTGGTGGAACTAGGTGATGTCAAGACTACATGAAGTGAAGTTACGCATGAGATATTTAAGAGTAAACAATTGGTTAAAGTGAGATGGGGTTTATAGTGATAGCTGAGGGAATGGTGATTTGATGAGAAGATAGGTGCAAGTTATAAGAAGAAGCAAAATAGGATTATATTATCACAGTCAAGGCAGTGTGAGTTAGAAACATCCAATATGAAAAAAAGAGTTAGGTGGACATTTTCTGTGGATGAGGAGAGGCTGGAAGTGGGCTGATGCCTTAGAAGGAGGAGAAAAGAGCTGAGGGACTCACTGAAGTAGTAATGAATATTGTTGAGTAGATGTTCCAGCCACGTGCTATATGCACAACATATTGGGGTTAGTACTACGACCTGTTTAAAGCTATCCAGGGTTGTCCAGATTAGAGAAGTAGCAGGTAGGGAAGGAAAAGTGTGATACCAGACAGTGTGGAAGAGATAGATTTATTTAACAATGGTAACATGTATGAAGTACAGGCAGCTGTCTATCACTTAAAACGGGGCAAGATGGCAGACCCAAATGAGTTCCAAAGAGATTTTTATAAGGTAGAGGGGCTGATGGCCACTGCTGTTATACAGAACCAGTTTTATCAAGGACTTGAAGGAAGTTGCTTACCAGAGTTGCCATATGAGGCCTCATTACCTGAAGACATAGCAAACCATTGGGCATTTCAGTCATGAATGCAGAAGTAAAGATATCAATAAGGATTCTGGTAGCAGGGTTTAAGAAGGTTATATGATAGATATTTTTTTCTGTCCCAAACTCCACTAACCATTGTCTTCCCTTTCCAGCCAACTAATTGTCCCATTCATTCCTTCTTGTCCATCAGAGCAGAAGGTTGGGTTGACTGGGGGAAGTACCTCATACTTTAGACTGATGGAATTATGACCTAACCTCCCCCATGCCAATGCCAGGTTCATTTCTGGGCAGTGAGGCCTATGAGGTGAACATACCCATCTCCTTGATGATATGCCTAGCAAACAACCACCACACATGGGCAAACTGATAAACTGGTGTGTCCAAAGGCTCTTAATGATCCACATGCACCACATAAAAGCCAGCACCACACTCCTGAAAACTGAAGGCTTTGAGATGCTGGCTTTCTTATTATGTATATCTTAAGCCCTACCCTCAATGTGGTGAATGGGGCACAGAAGGACATGGCCCACATTTGCAATACAGCACCTTGCCTCCTCTGTGGCCCTGCAGACTTCTGACATGTCATGCATTCCATTGCATTCTCCATAACATCAGCATCACAGTAGCAACACTCCTTTTATGCAGTCACCTTGCTGCCTCCCCCATGGAAATGTGACTGGGCGCAGCCACCTTCATTCCTTTCCCACTTCTCATTGGCTCTTCCATTGTTCAGGATGCTATTCAAACCCTGGTCACCTGGGTTGTAGACAGGGTCCTTACCTCTACACTATGGAGCTGAAGGTGGCTATTTGTAGTAGATGTGAGACAAACAGGCTTCATGCAAGGTCATACACAAGCTGGTAATAAAGGTCACAGAGATGAATCTTATGGACTGTATCAAAAACAAACAAAGGTGAGGAGGTGGCTTTGACATTTTGATATTAGGAAGTCTTTGACATGATAATATGGGATTATCACATTAGGGTCATAGAGGGAATTGGTTTGGGAGAGGAATTTATTAACTGGGTCCAAGCCTTATCTTGTATTACAGACTTGAGAACAGCGGTTAATGATAAATTATCTGAAAGGTACAGGATGTCCTTTGTTGCTACTGATTTTCATTTTCTTCATATTGTCATTGGTCCAGCAGGTACAGGACTGTTTGGTCTGTCAGACACTGAGAGCTAAGATGATCTAACATACTTGGAGATGATTATGTGCTTGTAATGGAAGATATGGGGATGCTGCTATAAAGTAACCAAATTATACCTTGAGTACATGCTGGTTATTGTACCATCAGATAAATCTTAAGGAACTGGGTTGCAGTTTTCGGTAGCTAATAGGAAGTCAATATATTTGAATTTAAAGGTACTCTACGTGAAACATACTTGATGGAATAGCAGTCTCCAGTGAACTACTGGACAAGCAGAGTGCTCAAGTGAGCAAATTGACAGGTAGAACTGATGTGGTTTGGATGATGATCTCTCATTTAGCAATGTATGTTGCCCAACATATCCAACTTTTTCCTGGAGATAGGAATCTGAATGAGTGGCAGTGGGTGTGTGACTGATTTGTACAGAGAAGAAGGGGAATTCATAATTGTAAGGTGCATATTCAGGGTTGGAGACGATTAGGGGACTGGAACTATGCCTAGCTTCAAACTGTGTATGATCAAAGCAGATTGACACCGCTGTCTGGTTTGTTGAATCCTAACCACAGATATTAAACTCCCTCATTTCTCTCCTCTAATTAGCTGCTAGTCTTATATAAGCTAACCTTTATTTTATTTTAATCTCTTTTTACAAAGTCTACCTAAAAATCCTTGTACATGTCCTTTCTAACTATACTAACTTTCTTTTATGATGAATACAATCAGCCTACCAAAAACTGTAATTAGATAAACTAACCGAACTCAACTATTATCTCTGCATTTCTTTTTTGCAAAATTACTGCTGTGAATGAAAACGAACAGCCTATATGTCAATAGGGCTACCTTGTATCTTTGTAAGCTTTGCACCCACATGTAAATGCAATGACCACTGTACTTATATTTTGTCAAATCACAAAACCAAAAACAAAATAAAAATAAACTAAATAAACTCCAATTCAAAGGAAAAAAAACAAACAAAGTCACAAAATAGGTAAAGGTTAGCGCTTTCGTTTACTCAAAATCAGCAAACTTCGTCAGACAGCATAATCAATACACCACCAGGTTTAAATAGACAAATTATATGACATCACCAACACAGTCAATACAAAAAACAACCCCATTTAAAGAGCCTTATTCAATTATAAAAATGTTATCATATACATGTATAAACATTTCTATAAAACACACACACACACACACACACACATATATATATATATATATATATATATATATATATATATATATATATATATAAATCTGTAAATAAAAATAAAAAATAATGCAATCTATTAAGAGCCTTGATTCTAAGAATACTTTTAATAGAAACACTATCATTAAGACCCGGGGGGACTTGTGCATTCAGTCTCAATTGCCAAATCAATTCTTTTTCATCCAATCTCAAGGATGATGGTCCCCCCCTAACATTGTCATCCATTTTATCAATGACAAGAAAGGAAAAATCATGTGTAGGGTTCTCATGTATATGCCTAGCTAGGGCATTATTTAAATTAAGCTTATCAATGTGGTAAAAATGTTCATAAATCCTGTTTTTAAGAGGTCTTTCTGTTCTCCCAATGTAAAAGGCAGAACAAACAGAACAGAAACTTAAATAAACTATGCCCCTGGAATTACAATTAAATCTGCCCCTAATATAATATTTTCGATGATGTACAACAAAAAAATTGTTAGTATTAATATATTTGCACAAACGACATGCTCCACATTTGACCATGCCGCAGTGCGGTAAATAGTAATAAGGCATCCCATTTTCAAGAATAGCCTTCAAGTTTTTCCCTTTTCTAAATGCAATTTTTGGAAAGTCTCCCACACTATTCCTAACCATACTATCTTCCAATAGGAAACACCAATTCTTAATAAGAATAGATTTTACCAAAGGCGCATCCAAAGAAAAATTAGTAATAAAACTTGTATTCTCAAGACTTTTATTAGAGGAAAGATTTAGATTGTTAACCATACCAAATTAATACGGTCCACAGTTGGTTCATTCAGGTCAATTCCTGATGAACTAATCAATGAGATATTTTCATCTACTCCAGTTCCCATCCCATCCAACAATTCGCATTTACACAATAAAGGTTTAAATGTCCCTCTCAATCTCTTATGATGGACTTCATGAACTAAATCATTCAAGGTTTACTAGGATAACCCCGCTTGATAAACATTTCTTTCAAAAGGTTACACTCAACTAAAAAAATCAACCTCCAGGGACACTAATCTTGCTGCCTGAACCAATTGGCCCTTGACAACCGCCCTCTTCTGATAATACGGGTGAGAACTTGAAAAATGAAGGAAGGCATTCAAATAGGTTGGTTTCCTAAATATCCTAGAAATAAACTTTCTATTAATTTTGTCTTTAATGAGCTCAACATCCAAGTATGAAATCCTATCATCCCGAAAATCCCAAGTAAATTCCAAAAAACATGTAAATTGCGTAATATGCTCAATGAAGGAATTAGCCGAACCCTGGTCACCCTTCCAAATGATAAAAATGTCATCCAGATAACGGGTGTACCATGCTACCCTCTGCCGGAAAATATCATCCTTAAATAGAAATTTCTTCTCCCAATAGACCATCACAGTATTAGCAAAGGTGGGCCCACAAGGAAAACCCATGGCAACACCCATTTTCTGTAAATAAAATTCCCTATCAAAAATAAAATAATTGTTACTGAGGAACAAGTCTAAAAGATAAATAATGAGATCAGTGACAGACCCTTCAACATGTTTGTCAAGCAAAAATTCCCTAATCCAATCACAGCCGGTGTCCTGAGGTATGACTGTATACAAATCACAGACATCAACCGTGAGAAAGTTGAAGTCTTCAGAAAAAGGCAGATTATTTATAGCCTCGAGGAATGCCCAAAAGTCCTTACAAATCTGGGACTCATCCAAAAGGACATCCTTCAGTTTGGTGTCTATAAATTTGGCGCAACCATACGTAATGGATTGCCTGCCATCCACAGTAGAGCGAAATGGAGGCTTAAGTAAGTCCTTGTGGATTTTCAGCAATCCAAACATAATAGGTGTAAAGGGGTGAGCAATGTTGAGATAATTATATAAGTCAATATCAATAGTCCCATCAATAAATAAGTCATTAATAAACCCCCTAACCCGTTGGTAAGCACCATTCATTTAATTCCTGGCAACTTTCATATACGCTTCCCCAGTTAAGAGAATTTTCGTTCTCTTTATATAGCCATCCTTGTTCATGAGAACCCTACACATGATTTTTCCTTTCTTGTCATTGACAAAATGGAAGAAATGTTAGGGGGGACCATCATCCTTGTGATTGGATGAAAAAGAATTGATTTGGCAATTGAGACTGAATGCACAAGTCCCCCCGGGTCTTAATGATAGTGTTTCTATTAAAAGTATTCTTAGAATCCAGGCCCTTAATAGATAGATTGTATTATTTTTTTATTTTTTATTTACAGATTTATATATATATGTGTTTTATAGAAATGTTTATACATGTATATGATAACATTTTTATAATTGAATAAGGCTCTTTAAATGGGGGCGTTTTTTGTATTGACTGTGTTGGTGATGTCATATAATTTGTCTATTTAAACCTGGTGGTGTGTTGATTATGTTGTCTGATGAAGTTAACTGATTTTGAGTAAACAAAAGCGCTAACCTTTACCTATTTTGTGACTTTGTTTGTTTTTTTTCCTTTGAATTGGAGTTTATTATATTTTGTCAAATGTTTTTACTTTATATTTTGTCAAATGTTCTTACTTTGTGGAGCTTTTCTCCCTGGGCCTCCACTGAAAATGAGTTCCTGACCCAGTTGGACTTTCCCGGGTTCATTTTTAAGGTATTTTGAAAAGGTAGACTATTCTGGATGTAGTGAATCACAAGTTACAGATTGGATAGAAAAGTCCAGCAGAATATGGGCTGTCTGGAGCAGTGGGTTGAGTATTCAGCCTTAGAAGGAAGTTGAGATGCTTAAGCTGTCTGTGAGGTGGGAGACTATTGTGTAGAAAGGTTATGAGTCAGACAAGATCAGGCTGCAGCAGAGTATGCAATGAGTTTTTAGAGGTTTGGGGCATGTTTGGGGTCCTTGTGATCAATTTGCTGTGGTACCAATGAATGCAGGAATTGTGAAACAGGAGTTTAGAGAGTGGGCAGGTCTGTGTAAATTAAGGGGTGGGGTTAATTTAAACTGAATCACCATAGACCTATGAGAAAGGATGAAATAGGATGAATTTATAGGGAGATGGTGCAAAAGGAGATGAGAGATGAACAGACATTTCTTGCCATACAGACAGATTACTAAAAGTGACAATTGAGCTGCTTCTTCCAACAGCAGAGATGTGCCTGTTGTTAAGATAATATTGAAACTTTATGTTGCATACTAGAATTTTTCATTTGGAACTGTTGTAGCAAGTTGTCTGTTGTGAGAAAATTGGAATTTGCATGGTCCCTTGTAAATATTTGCTGGTTGTTAGCTAGGAATGATATATTCTAGTGTTTGTTTGTTTTTGACTTGTCAAACTTTCTGTTGCACTGCATGGCTTTGCCCTTGTGGGAGCTGACCAGTGTGGTGTTGCTCAGCTGGGAGGCTGAGTATCAGAAATGACTACTGATTTGATCCCTGCAATGACAAGGTAGTGTCTTTCTTTAAGATAAATTGAGGATGTGTGTCACATATGTCACCTACTACTATTTTTCAACTGGAACTGTTTTATTTATTTTCTTTTTGAAAGAGGGAGAATTTGCAGTATTATGAGCAATTACTTAATGGTAGCTAGCCTACACTGAGAACTTCTCCAGTCTGTTTCTTGCATGTGGCTTCTTTGTATGTCTTCTGTGTTGCAGAGCTTTGCCATTGTTTGTACTGAGGTGTGCAGCACTGCAAACTGCACAGCATAGTGATAGTCTACCATATATAATAGCTAGTGGGCATACTTTCCAAAATTTCATCCCACTTGCTCTATACCTATTTACTCTGTTCTGTTACCTGTATCTAATGCAATGTATTTTCCTTCCTTACAGCAGTGTTCAAATAATTGCTTCTCTTGCAGCTGCACTATTACAGAAACAGCAGCATCATATTCAAATAATTGTATTGCTCTTACAACTGCACTGTTCAAGCAGTTGTAGCATTGAGCCTGCATTGCTCCAACATACCCGCATATAGAAACTGAGACTATATTCCATATTACATTATTTTTTATCTAGATGAGCTGTTTTTTTTTTTAATTTTAAAGAAATTGTAGCATCCATGCTTCCAGTGTTCAGCCACAGACAGCACTGTTAAATTAATTGTGGCAATTTGGCCTTCACTGTTCAACTATAACATAGCATTGTGTTCTACTTACTGTATATAGCATACTGTATATATCATACTGATTATCCGTTTTGCATCAAAACTAACTATTCAGCGATAATATATCATTATCAGTACACACACACACACACACACACATATATATATATATATATATATATATATATATACATGCATACATATACACATAACACATATGTATGTGTGTGTACGTGTTACACAACAGTAATTTATCTGAACATTTTATTGGATGATATTCTCCGGAAGGTTCTGGTACTAGCAAATTGTTTTAGCTTCTTTACTTGCTACTGAGCGATGTTATGCAAATCTGCTCATTTTTTCCTTTGGTTGAGCTGCGCGCTGTGGTGTAAGAAAATAAAGATTAGAGCTACTATGTGACCTAATTTCTGTTCCATTTGTGGGAATACCTTATTACCTTTATACATTACTAAGCATATTCACTTTGGTTAATATGGAATTGCAAGCAGCTCTAACCACTTTTGTACCAGTCCAAAAGCACTTTGTATTCTGAGGCAGTGTAGTAACTATCTCATACAGCTACTATATGACACAATATGTGAGAGATGTGAGTGTGAAGGCCTCATTCTCACATCATAATGCATTCAGTAAGCACTACGTGCACATCACTGCAGCACAAAGTACCTCCATTGCACTTATGTTAAGGTAGTTAGAGTCGCTTACTAAACCTTCTAGAATTAGAACTAAGAAATCTGAACCACCAGTACACACCTCAACATTATCAACACATATATCTGCAGGCATTAAAAATTCATCAGGGAGTCAGAAAGGTGCATGCCACAAGCCTTTAAAAGTTAAGATGGAGATGCATCCACTCTAGTAAACAGTTTGCTAATTGCCGACTCTTTTGTGAGGCATAACAGAACTAATTCCATTAGCCTGGACAAGTGTGAAGTGATAGCTGTCATTACATTGCCAGGAAATTATGAGGGTACTTAGATCCCCCAAACTCTGACAAATGCAACTATGCCCTTGTGCTGACCCAAGTAGGGTGAATGATCTTAGGAGCTCCGTGCAAGGGAAAATGCAGAAGGATCCTATTGAACTTACTGTGGATGTGGCAGAGGCAAAATAAAAACACTTGCTTTAAGGTGTATCTTGCCATCACCTAGAATGAAGTCAAAATTCAAAGACAAGATAAATGATTATAATAAATGGGTAGAAACTGTTGTCATTCTAAGGACATCCAGTATATGTCTGCTTGGGAACTGATGCCTGACAGACCCTCCTACTTTGCTTGGGTTTGTCTACACCTGTCTTACAAGATCTTTCTAATTCTGGATAAATTAAGAAAGACATAATATAGTATCACTGAATTATTTAAATAATTAAACTGTGCAGTTGTCAGCATAGGTTACTCTAGCTTCAACTGTCAAAATTCAGTAACACTGACACTGATAACTGCTGATTACAAATGCATTTCCATTTTTACAGAGGCCACATAAAAAACAAGTTTGCAACAGATTAGCGATGCAGTTTTTCTTAAACAGAGATGTCAGTGAAAAAAAGTCTTAAATCTAAGCATGTTTATCAAAATACACCAATATTTAATATACATACATACATACATATATATTTGTGTATATGTGTATGTATATATATATATATATACATATATATATATATATATATATATATATATATATATATATATATGTTGTTTTTCTTTCGGCTTTTCCCGGTTATGGGTCACCATGGCAGGACTCCGGTCTGCTAATGATTGGCAGTAGACTTTTTTACGAGTGCTGAGGTGCCAGCTCGATGCCCAACATTCAACGAAGGCACGCCCATTCTACGCATGTCTTTTGAATGCCACTCGACTGGTCAGGGAAACTGCCAAGAGACATACAGCAACACTGAAGGAGCTGCAGGAATTTCTGGCAAGTACTGCTTGTGTACTACATGTGACAACAATCGCCCGTATTCTCCATATGTCTAGCCTATGAGGTAGGATTGCAAGATGGAAGCCTTTTCTGACACAGAAAAACATCCAGGCCTGGCTAAAATTTGCAAAACAATACATCAAATCTCCCAAAAGCATGTGGGAAAGTGTGTTATGGTTTGATGTGACCAAGGTTGAACTTTTTGGCTACAATTCCAAAAGGTATGTTTGGCGCAAAAGGAACACTTCACATCACCAAAAGAACACCATCCCTATGGTGAAGCATGGTGGTGGCAGTATCATGTTTTGGGGTTGCTTTTCTTCAGCTGGAACTGGGGCTTTAGTCGAGGTGGAGGGAATTATGAACAGTTCCAAATGCCAGTCACTTCTGGCCCAAATCCTTCAGGTGTCTGCTAGAAAGCTGAAGATGAAGAGGAATTTCACCTTTCAACACGACTATGACACAAGCATACATCCAAATCAACAAAAGAATGGCTTCATCAGAAGAAAATTAAAGTTTTGGAATGGCCCAGCCAGAGCCCAGACCTAAATCCAATAGAAAATCAGTGGGGTGACCTGGAGAGGGCTGTGCACAAGAGATGCCCTTGCAATCTGACAGATTTGGAGCGCATTTGCAAGGAAAAGTTGGGAAATATTGCCAAGTCAAGATGTCTCATGCTGATAAACTCCTACCCAAGAAGACTGAATGCTGTAATTAAATCAAAAGGTACTTCAACAAACTATTAGTTTAAGGGTGTGCACACTTATGCAACCAGCTTATTGTACGTTTTTTATTTTTTTATATTTTTACCCCTAACAGATTTGTTTGTTTTTCAATTAAAATTGTACAGGTTATGGGTCACATTAAAGGTGGGAAAAGGTTTGAACTTGATTTATTGTGGTCTCATTTTTATATCACAAAAACCTGGCGTTTTAACAGAGGTGTGTACAATTTTTATATCCACTGTATATAAAGACTCAAATCACCATCAACTTTCGTTTTCTTTTTTATGTAATTTGCAATGCAACAAACTTTATTAGTTTGCGTGAGGTTTTATTGCATTACACAAACATCCTGCACATTGTAATTTCACCCATCTGTAGGCACATTTCAATGACTGCTTTATGGTGTCTCATGACATTCTTATCAATATGGATAAAGACAATCTGACAGAGGTACTCTTCATCGACCTCAGTAAGGCCTTTGACCTTATTTACCACAGTCTCCTCTTTTACACACATGTAGACCATGATATTAGCAATATAACAGTTACCTGGTTCCAACAAGTCAAAATAGGCTGTTCCATATCTCAATCTACCCCCTTTTTTCAACCGGGCTACCTCAAGGATCCATTCTTGTACCCGTACTGTTTTCCATATTCATGAGCAAACTATCACATGACCTTCCGAAAATTCCTCTTACTCTCCATGCAGATGGCAACGGTAATTCAGCCTCAAACATTCAAACCTAACTTGACTAAGACCTGCACTCACTTCATGCCTGGCTTATTAACCGCAAGCTTCTACTTGTATGTTGTTTGGCACCTACCAGAAGTTGACATTCACCTGAGTTTTTCAATATTACCACACTTAATAGTACATCAGTTGAAACAACCACTTCTTTCAAATACAATGATTTATGGTTTGACCGTTCACTAAATTTCTATCCCATATTGAAAAAAAAATCAAGGACAAAAGTTAAACCTCTCTTCCTTTGAGCAAATGAAATCTCACTCTTATCTATCAAGACAAACAGCAGTAGCAACAGATAAAAGGAGTCTTACTATCCCAGCTCAAATATGGACTTCTCGTCATAGTCACTGACTCTAAGGAAAATTATTTTACTCGACAGTCTATGAAAAATGCTTTATCACTTACTCTCATGAGTACTTGTCCCTCAAAAAAGCCAAATTTCTCCAAGTACAGCACAGAGTCCATCCTTTCCCTGGCTCTCTTGCCTTCATATTGTTGAAACTCAAAGCTTTCCTTCCCATAGTCACCAAACTACATGCAAAATATACTTATTGCAACCTGAGGCACCTCTCAAAGCCTTTCATCTCCCGCAAATCCCTTCACCCTTGCATCAGAGCTATTGGAGTCCCTCCCCTCCTACCTAAAGGAACATCCTTCCTCACCTTCAGTGCTCAATTTATGTTATTTTATTTTATTTTTATTTTATTTTACATTTGATAACTGGGCTAGTCCAACTGGATATATTTAAATTTTCAGTAGAGGCCCAGGGAGAAAAGCTCCAGTAGTAACAAATAGAAATTGAAATTAAAAATTAAAAATCAATATAAATTACATAGTAAATGAAAGGATTTCAATAAAAAAGAATACTAAAAATGTAAGAAGTAATAATAAAATATAGTAGGTATTTACAATAGTAAAGGTGACAATAAGTACAGGATAAATTATTATACAGTATGATTCATGTGGACTTTCAGAACATCAAACAGGATAAATTACACCAGTATGTTGAATTGTGTGCAGCAGTTACAGTCCTGCTTCCAAGGAGTGTGCATTAAAGTTCTGGTTCTGGAGGAGGAAATATCAGTAGTGAAACAGAAGGTTAATCAGGGTTGCTGCAGGGGCATAACCAGTGTGTTTTGAGGTGTCTTTTGAGGTTTTGTTTAAAGAGAGGCAGTGAAGAAAGTAAAGTTAGTTCATTAGGCAGCAGGTTCCAGTTTTTTCCCACAGAGTTGGAAAACAGAGAATCTCCAGCCATGTTGTTAGACTTGCTTATGCTAGCAAGAAGTTTGCTAGAAGAGCATAAGGAATTTAGATTTTTGTAGGGGATTATGAGATTGGAGAGTATAGGAGTGCTGTTAGGTTGATAAAATATCTTGTGGGCAATGGTGAGTTGGGAGACTTTCAGATGGTTTTGAAGTTCAAGCCAGCCTAGCGGCATTAGATTCAGACAGTGATGAGTTCTAAAGGGATTGCCAGTGGCAAATCTGGCGATGTTGTTATAGGAATTAGTTAGTTTGATAAGATTATTTTTCTTTATGTTAGTATATATGGGTGAGGCGTACAGAAGAGTTGAGATTAAATGGGAGTGTGCAATCTTGGTTCTGGCTATTGGAGTTAGGAAAGGTTTGATTCTATATAAGGAGCCAATTTTTCTGTTGACAGTTTTTATGGTGTTATTTATGTGGCTGTCAAATATAAGGTTATTGTCAATAGCAATTCCTAACAATTTAGTGGTAGAGTCGGGGAATATAATCGTGCCATTATTGGAAATGACAGAGAAATCTATGGGGGATGACTTACTGGTGGGTGTAAAGATAAGGAGCTTAGTTTTTTTAGCATTGAGAAGAAGGCAACGTTTTGTGAAGCACATTTCAACTATGTTAAATATATTCTGAGTTATAGAATGTAGTTCTGATGGGGAGTTCGCTGAGCATACTAGTGTAGAATCATCTGCATATTGAATGCAGGTGGCTTGTGGAATTGCTACATGGAGGTGATTGATAAACAGTGAGAAAAGAAGTGGACCTAGAATAGAGCCCTGAGGGACTCCAAGGGTGACTGGCAGAAGGGATGATATATTATTTTCCCAGAGAACTGCCTGTTGCTTATTGGTAAGGTAGGACTTGAACCATTTAACTGCCAGAGAGTCAAGGGAAAGGGATTCAAAAATGTTGAAAAGAAGGGCATGGTTTACCATGTCAAAAGCTTTTGAGAGGTCAATAAAGAGTGCAGATGAGAGGTGTTTTTATTGTGATTTCTATTGATGGCATCTGTAAAGGATAATAGGGCAGTTGTGGTGCTATGTGATGGCCTAAAGCCATGCTGGCAATTTGCTATTATGTTATGTTGAGATAAATGGTTTAATAGTTGTTGGTGAATGCATTTTTTCATAATTTTTGCTAAGGGTGATAAAAGAGCTATTGGCCAGTAGTTAGAGTAATCATTTGAGTTACCTCTTTGTGTAGGGGGATAATATGGGAGATTTTCCAGATGTCTGGAATTAATCCCTCCTTAATGGTTCTATTTATGAGGATGGATATAGGATAGGAAATTACTTTGGCTGCTTTTTGCAGGTATTCAGATGGTAGCTGGTCAGCAGAAGAAGTACAAGGTTTAAGTTTTTGGATGAATTTGTAGATGAGAGTGGTTGAGATGGGTTGCAGATGGAATGTTGGTAGAGTGCTAGATACGGTGGTAGGAAGGCTTGAGTTGTCTGGGATTAGTTGACTGGCTAGAGATTGTATGGTCTCTGTGAAGAAGGTTTTGGCAGTTTGATGGGGGGTATTTGGATCGGCCTGAAGTAGGGTAGGTGTACGAGAGTGCCCTGGGAAAAGGAGTTTATTTATACTAGACCAGAACTTCTGGGGATTGTTTTGATGATTTTGCTGTAGTTTACAGTAGTAGTTCTTTTTGTCTGTAAGTATTGCCTTTTTTGTACTATTTCTCAACTGCCTAAAAATTTGTTGATCTGAGATATTTTTATTAGCTCTCCACTTAGCCCAAGACTTGTTCCTAAGTAAAATCTTCTGTCTGGTTTCTTTAGAAAGCCAGGGGATGGTTTGCACTTCATTCTGATGGACCGTTTGGGTGCATGCTTATCAAGGATAGATAAGAATTTAGAGTTTAGGTATTTAACAGCTTCTTCAAGTGGTAGAGTTTTTAAAGGGTTCCAGTCACAGACATTAAATTCATTTTGGAATAATACTGGGTTAAAGTGTTTGTTGGTACGTGCAATCCTATATGTGGGAGGGTTTTAGCTATCATTTTTTTGCCTTAGGATGTAGGTCAAAGTATGATCACTTACATCGTCTGGCAGAGTTCCTACCTTGTAAGCTTGTTTCTGTCTATTTATAAGTATCCAGTCTAAGGTGCTCTCTTTATTGTTTGGTTTATTGATTCTGGTTGTGGAGGTGATAGTTTGACTAAACCCGTGAAGATTGATATGGGAGGTAGGATTATCAGCGTTGACAACTTTCCAGTCAGTATTAAAATTACCAAGTATTATTGTTGCTTGGGGGTAAGTTGAGGACACCCAGCTTAGAATATCCTCTATAGTATTGTTATTATTACTGGGCGGTAGGTAGATACAGATGATATATAAAGATTTATTTTGCTCAAATAAAAAAAAATCCTCCACAACCAATGTAAATGTACTCACTTCACTGTAGGCCACATCATGTAAAAATTTGCCTGTCTTCCATCTCTTCATACCCTCATATTTACTAACACTTCTGTCTACAACTATCAAAAGTGGGAAGTCTGAAAAGCGTGATAATATGTTTTGCGAAGTTTACTATTAAAATTTTGTGGTTGAGATGTCCCCAGGTGGAAAATTCAAAATACAGATGTTCGAATTTTTGCCTGGCAGAACATCTGAATGTCTGAATGTTTCTATTAGCAAATGCACTGTATATTCTCTAATATAAATGCGAAGAACTGTACAGAGATCACAGTACAGTGTGGTTTGGGAAATTCATCCCTTTCCTCACTGTAATGCAATCTCAGAGTTGCAATATCTAGTTATCAGGGGGTGTGAAGGCGCAGCCCCCCATGGAGGGGTGCAGGGGGGCTTGCCCCCCTGCAAAAATGTGATGTTAGGTATAGGAGCTTACATTACATGAGCTCCTATACTGACATCACTTGATGTTTTCTAAAACAATGTCGAATCCGCCGAATTCTATCAGCCGATTCGACACTGTGACTTGCTCTATTTTTTGATTTTCACGGTTTACTTTCGATATGTCTGTCGAAAAATTTTTTGACGTTCAACATATTGATAGTAAACCATTTTTGCGACATTTGGGTACAGAGTTCAGATAGTATGAGAAATTGTGCATCTGGTTACACTTCAAATTAAGCAGAAGGGAGTCTGAGAGGTGACGTGGAGCAGTGTATAATATGGCTGTTATGATGACAGTGAGATATGAGGTACCTGGATG
This sequence comes from Protopterus annectens, assembly GCF_019279795.1. Classification (NCBI taxonomy): domain Eukaryota; kingdom Metazoa; phylum Chordata; order Ceratodontiformes; family Protopteridae; genus Protopterus; species Protopterus annectens. Next base: position 1,174,721,288 of record NC_056726.1, on the reverse strand, counting down.
GGATGAGAAGGTAAGAGGATTATACAAACACAGAGAAGTTGTAGTAATTGTAGGAATGTTATTTATGTAATATGCAAAATATGTAGAAGTAGAATACAGTATAAGGCAAGGAGGGTAGTTGATCTTGGCTAATATGATGGAGAACGAAACAGGATAAGTGAAGAGGGAAAAGATGATAGCTTTGCTGGTGCAGTTATATTTTAGAAGAAAAAGAAATAGGAAGAATATTGAATAGAGAAATTATGAGGTCGAGATAAATGGCTAGTGATCTCTGTATTCAACTTGCAAGATAAGTGAATATTGGACAGTGAGTCAAAGTTGAAGCAAAAATAAAATATTGGATGTAGAAATTAGAAATGAGAAAATGAAATATCTGGAGAGAGTGAACATTAGCAACTCCATTTGCAGAGGTGATATATTTTTAGAAGTACTTTGAAGTGCTATGGATTATTAATTTCACATAGTGATACAGGGAGTAAATTCCATTGTTTAGTAACTTAAATGGAATACGTTAGTTGTGATGATGCATGACTGGAATTGTTTGGAAGATCTAAGTCCACAGGAAGGAGAGTACCATTTAATAAAAGATGTCAAAGAAAGTTATTCATCAGGAGTGTATAGGATTCTGTGGTCATCTGTAAAATGATTAAACTTAAGTAGATTTGTGTATTCAAGTCTATTGTCTAAAGTCTAAATTTGTCTTATCACAGTGCAATGGTGGGTTTGGATGGACATGCTAGTGCCATATTTTGACAATATTTTATAGCACTGTTCTAGTTCTGAGAGTTGACTTATGATCGGTAAGAGCAGAGATGGCATAGGCAAGGGTGGGTAACAGAATGGCAGATGCTATATGTTTTCTAGTAGAATCAGTGAGGAAAGGCTGGTTTTAAAGAGCATACCAACTTCTTGAACTTGAAGATCATGTTTAAGGCTTTCATCAGTACTGTGACCAATGAGGTTTAGTATGATAGAGCATTTCTGTGGGTACGTCATTTGGAGTCTTGGGTGTTTTTTTTTTTAAGTGAACAGCATTTTTTTATTATTTTATTTTATTTTTATTTTTTTAGCATTAAGGGCTAGGTTTGAATGTTTTAGCCAAGGTTCTAGAGATGAGAAGGTTATTTTTTGGTTGCCACATTGTTTAGCTATACAGATAATGGTTGAGTCTTTAGAATATTGGATGAGGATAGAATTTGCTAAGTGTTGAGACAGGTTATTAATGAAAATATTAAACAGTAGAAGACCAAAGATAGAGGCCTGTAGAACTACTGCTGGACTAGAAAGATATGTGAATATGGCTTGTAGCCATTTGGCACTTGATATCTTGTTAGACGGTTAAGAGTTGAACCAGGCTTGAGAAGATGAGTGGCTGAATTGTGAGAATTTATTAAGGAACTTATGTCAAGAAACAGAACTGAATTCTTTAAATAGGTCAGTGAAAACAGTTAACATCAGATTGTTGCAGTTTCTGTAATTGCATGTTGTGGGTAAAAATGATAGTAGTGCAGTATTTGTGCTGTGAAATGACCAACATCCATGTTTTTGGCATCTTTATTAAATCAGAAGAGCAGCAGTGACATAGGTGCACATACATTAATTGAAAAGAAAAGTAATATTGATATTTTGCATTGCTTTCATGCAGTATAAATGTATGATTTCTTATCATTCACTCCAACATTACATACATTGCTCATTTCTTGCTATCATTTTAAACCTCACTCCTCCTGCTCTTGAACAGCATCTGGATTGCATTATTTCCACAAATTCCATTTATTTCTATTAAATCGGCTTCTTATCTTTTCTAAACACCCCAACTCCAGTTCTTATAGCTCTTTTTATAATACTCAGTACTTAGTTACAGTTTCTTTATATTTTGATTTCCATTTTCTAGTAATTGCTTTTTTGGCAGCCAGTACCATTTAACTTAGTAAGGCTTTACTATGTTTAGGCAATTCAGAGCCTGTGTACCAGCTCAAAATAATCAGTCCTTAGTTACAACCATTTGCATACTCAATATTTTTGAAAAAGTATCCTGCAGAGAGTTTTTAACATCTGCCAACACATTATACTCCCAAAAAAGCATATTCCCAAATAAAGTTCTCTTTTCCCTCACACCTCCAGCATTTGTGTATAGGACAAAATTCTGTGAAGTATGCTTGGGGTATAAATGTACATGTGCATACATTTCCAGACAAAAATCCTATACCTTCTAGACTTTGTTGCATACGTGAGAGTTAAACAGATGTTCTCCCATTGTTCCTTTCTAAATGGTCTTTCCAGCCTCTCTTTCCAGTCATTTCTAACCTCCTCTGATTGATTCTTTTAGTTACCATGAAATATTTCATTTTTCCTTCTAATTATCCTTTTTTTAACAGAAGCTCCAGTCCTACACTCAATTAAAAATGCTTCTGGAACAGATCTTTCACTTAAGATCCCACTATCCTTACTATTCCCTTTGCCTACGCCATGATATTAAGGGTCTATATTAAATGAACAAACACTTAAAAGGTTGAATACTGTACTATCAACACCTTTTAAGCGAATGTTCAGTTTAGTGAAAGCTCATAATGTCTAACTTCGGAGTTTCGAAAAGTTATAGTTGGCCAGCTCTCAGGAAACTCCTGGCTTATGTCAAGGTGTTCACTCGGTGAGTTGCTGTATGATAACTTTGTAAATATAAATGATTCTGTGTTTTGTAAACGGTACAAATGAATAACATATTGAAATTGTAAAGTGTTGTACAACTCAGAAATTTAAAAGAAGTAAATGTGCAAATAGTAGCGTTTTATTTCCTGTCATTGTTATATAAAACACAGCCAGTTACTGAAGTTGTGATGCACATGTGTTATTCAAGTTGGCCGTTATCAGAATTGCCCTTTTTTCCAACATAGAGCAATCTCAGAGTTAGTATATTTAGTTAGGGGGGTGTGAGGGGTGAAGCCCCCCACTTGATTAAGGTATTGAAGTTGTGTTTGTTTGTGTATGGCACCACGACATACGGCACTACGGGAATAGTGTTGGCCAAACAATATTTTTCGAAGGCATGATTTTCGGGTATGTGAGTGTTCATGTAAATGAATGTCTGCTTAAAAGGTGTTGATAATACCATATTCAACCTTTTAAGCATTCATTCATTTAATATAGACCCGATATTAATCCCTGTTAGTGAAGGAGGTCTCTAACCTATAGTCCAAACTTCTGCTTGACCTCCTTCTATTGCCTTTCCCTTTCTATAAGTTTGCTCCCAATATATTGGTTACTTTGATATTTTTCTAGCAAATTCTAGCTCCTTCTTTCCTATTTTCTGTACCCTTACTTGAATTTATTGATATTGACGCAATCTCTTTTCACCACTCCTGTGCTGGTTTAGTTCTTAGAATACTTCCTTCTACCTTATGAGCATTGTATTGTGTATGTTTATTGTTATTCTCTTTAAGAACCTGCTTCCAAAATCCTACTGTCTCCCTTTCCAGTTCGATTTATAACCTTCTGCTTGTGTTATGTATTTAAGCCTTAGCTGCGTAGTTCTAAGCTTTCCCTTCAAATTAGATAATCCTAAACCAGGTTACTCTACAGAGGAATGAACATCCCACTTAATTTTTGCCCTCTTCTCCTGCCAAATAAATTTCTTCAACTCTTTATTAATTATTGCCCACAATTTCTCATCTAGTTGATGAAAATATGTCTGATCTGTGTATAAAACTGCAAGGGCCAAAACATTTCCATCGCTTGTTTCTTACTATCCATACCCATAATCAAGACCTTCCAGTTTCTCAGTTTTTTGTATTATCTTTTGTTCAGTCTCTTCCGACATATACTTAGTTGAAAATGCTGCAACTACTACCAATTCTAAATCAAGTTAAAATTCTACCTCAGAGTGCAAATACAAATGCTTCTGGGGTTCACACCCAACCAGAAACGATTGCAAACAGCTTATTTAGGAACCTGAAGAAATCAATGTCCCTGATGGAAGAAAATGTTTATAAGTCATTCTTGCTTCTGTATCCATTGCCCATTTATCCACTCAGTTGATTGTTGGTGTTCTTGGAATTCCAGCAATGATTCCAAAAAAAGACAGGACTCCTGAAATGTTCTGACAGTGACTGTGTATCAAATGACCTTGGCATGAGTATTGGCTTGGGTGCTGGAGCAGCCTTTCAGGGAGAGGCGGGATTGAGTTGACAGGACAATCTTACCCATACCTGGGGAGAGTTTTGGTAGAGTCCAACCATGAGAGCTGTGTCTGGGAGAAGTCCCAGTACTGCATCCTCTGCAATTTGTGATTTATCACATATTAGCCCACCAAATAGCATGTATTTACTGTAGATGGAAAATACAGTATGTCCAGTAAAGCTGATGCTACATCAAACATTATAATCAACAAGGTTGGTGATAACTGCATGCAAAAGCTTCGTAATTCCTTTTCTTAGATGGCAGCATACTTGGATCTTGACTGTCCCAGTGTGGAGGTATCAGGATAAAAATAATAGCATACAGGCAATAGTCCACTTGATAGCTATGAGGAGGATAGTGGTATTGCCTATGGCATTTCCCTATTAAGAAAGTTTTTACCATAATGCACTGAGTATTGAGCTGTGAACATTTTGGAATGAGATGCTGAAGTGTTAACATCATTTATGCTGAGCTGCCATGTTGTTTGTCACAAATTAACCTGTTTATCAAAACTTATGCTGAATTCTTCTTTATTTAAAAATGGGTGCTAGAAGCCCTCTGTATTTTTTGCAAGCATTTGACGTGCTGTCAGAACCTTGATATTCTTGATGAACAAAAATGGAAAAATGCCATTATGAATTACAACACTGCACCACACCCACTCTGAGTGATATGAAACAGAAGTTAGTTGTTCATCACAAAATCTGATATATTACTTTTTCAAAGTCCTTGCTTTGTTGAAGTCAAATTATTTTCTATTGAATTACTGAATTTCTTCTGTGTTGACAAAATTTAGCCCACCACAGCCAACTGACTTCATAAAACCATTTGGCTGTCCTGTCTGGAGACAGAGATTTGTACAATTTCATTTAGTAATTAAATTTGATAAGGAATCAGAGAAAATTCAGAAAAACACAATTAAAGGATAGGACCTACAGGATTGACCAAAGGTTTAACTGTAACTCAAAATCCGTAGTGTACTTAGCTCAGTGCCAAACTTGTCCAGCATTCTACGTTGGTAAAACCAACAGAAAGCTCAGAGAAAGGGTGTATGAACACATATACAACATTGGGTCAGGCACCTATCCATCCAGCATGTTTTGTTTATTGTGATGACAAGGTTTAGATCCCTGAAGTGTGTGGCTCTGAGGGTTGGGATTTCTTTAAGTGTAGCATGTCCAACAGCTCTGGGTTTGAAATGGCCTTGTATGTTAAGCAGAGATCGCCTCAGAGTAGACGATATGCGACAGAGTATAGCTGGAGTTTTTTAAGGCAGACAGCTTAGGGCATCTGCTTTAGGCCTGTGATTCTTTTACTGAGGTATTTCTGTGGCCTTTCCAGTTGTTGCAGATGTCTTGAGAGGTACATACCAAATGGGGCGTTGTATTCTATAATGGGTCTAATGGGGGACGAGTACAGAGGGACAATGGCCTCCTTTTTTCTGGATTTTTTTTCTCCTTTCTCTTTAGAATTATCGGACAAGTTGTACCTGACACTAAAGGGGGCTCCTACCAGTTAGTACTGGAAAAACATGAACTGTTATGGTAGCGCCATTTAGATGCAAATAGACCACCAGGTCTAAATGAAGTAACATCTATAACTTGTATTTTAAAACTAAGAAGTTTGTCTAGATGAGACAGCCCCTTTGAAATACATTTAGTAATAAAATAAATTGACATGAGCAGATTTTATGTATATTACGAAGGATGTATACATACACTTGTGTAGATAACTTTCTATATACTAATTTTTTAACAAACTTAATTTTTAGAATGTATTTTATACTGCAGATATGTTTATTGTTGGATATAAAAGTATTAATTTTATGTAGTTTTTTATGCAAGAATTTGTAGGATGTTTCTGAATGAAGAACAAGAAAGAAAAAAAAAGAAAAAAGTTGGTTTGGTGTCTTGTAATGAAACAGAAGGGAGGGTGTGTCATTCACTATATAAGGTATGAATTTTATCTGTGGTTTGTCTGATGAAGTCTGGCTACTAAGCTGGATGAAAAGCACTTCACATGTATTTTGTTTTATATATTTTTATTTTTTTCATATTAAATGTTTGGAGTTCAGTCGTTTGCCTCTCAGTGGTCTTTGTTCGCAGTTGCTTTGTAGTTGTTCAGATTTTGGATTTGTCTTCACAATTTTATATGCTTTGGGTAGAGAAGTCAAGGCAATGTATAGCTTATTTGCATCCTCAGAAGACTAGCCCCAGGATTTAGCAAGCTCTGCACGGCATGCAAGAATAGTGCAGGAGCTGCTGGGGGCAATATGGCCGCTGTGGGATCCAGGAATAAGCTCCCGGGATGTGCACAAGTGCTCCCGCACTATTCCTGCATGGACACAGTTCCTGTATGCAAATGACCCCATTTTCAGGTGAAAACCATGCAAATGAGGTGAATTTGCGATCCAGGTAGCTGGCAGCCGGCCGTGCAGAACTAGTGCAGTCTGCAGAAATGTAATCGGTTAGTAACCTAGTACATTTCTGCAAACTACAAAACAGAGCCATGACACCTCCAAATAAAGGGTGTATATAATGTGGAAAGCATGCCAATGGCCTTTGGCATGGAAAACAGTTGCAAAAAAATTAACTTTTATTTTTTTTTAGCCGATTTCAGCTGTTTAAGCATAGGGCAGCATTCTAACGAAAATCACAATTTTGCCATTATACTCAATGGCAGGCAGAAGACAACATGGCCAGTGAATAGTGGTTGCTAAGGGGGAAGGATCAGTGTCAGACTTGTAACTAGGCATTAACAGGCAATCCTATGCAAATGAGGGGAATAATACTGAATCCTAGATCCCCCTCATGGCTAGCCTGCACCCAACCATGTCGGTGCAGGAAGACCATGGTGCAAGCCTAAGAGCTAGCTGACATCACAGATGGTTGTGTCAGGTATATTGTAAGCGGATTGGAGCCCTGTGGCTCAGGTTTGCCCTTAGCTTAGCAGAGCTAAGCAAGGAGGTATGTCTGAGGCTGCCTATTACTCTTTACATTGCCTAAACAGGTGTGCATGCCACGCACCGAGTTTTGAAGGAAAAAAAAAAAGTAAACCAGGAAATAGCAGCTCCGTGCACATCTGAGCACTGTGTTGGTGCAACGCGCCCCTGGGCTTAAACAGGAAGGCAATGGGAAGGGAAAACTGCAGTAGGAAAGTAATCAAGGAGAGCTAGCATAGCTGGCAGGTGAAATGTATCAGAATCAGCCAATTACACAGGCAGCAGACCAGCCCAGCACACCACTATAAACTATGCAAACACCTTTCCCTGTGGCTTTTCCCACAAGCTCTACACCACTGGTGTACACAAGCAGGGAAATTTTACCAAACAAAAGCAACAAAATGATAAGGGCTGCAGCAGCTATCATAAATCAACATGTGGAAGAGGATGAGGGTGGAGAGGATGAGAATGCTGATGACCAACCCACAGTGATGAGGAGGAGAAGAGTGTACAGACCCAGGGTAACCTACCAGGGGCTACATGAGTTGGAGATACTGGAGCACTATAGGGTGGACAGGGACCTCCTACAGCAAATTGTTGTCCTGTGCCGGCCACACCTCACAAACAGAACCAACAGAGGGAAACACATCCCAGTGGATACCAAGGTATGTGTAGGCTTAAGAATACTAGCCACAGATACCTTCCAAAGGCCAACTAGGGATATCATGGGGATCTCACAGGCATCGGCATCCAGGGTACTCCACCAGTTCCTGGATGCCATGTCAGCACATGCCAGTGAGCATGTACATTTCTACCACAGCCATGAGGCGCTGACCAGCAATATGCGTCTCTTCCACCAAATAGCAGAATATCCTGAGGTAGTGGGTGCTATAGACTGCACGCACATATGCATCAAAGCACCACCCGGTGAGCGGGGTAGGGTCTACATCAACTGAAAGGGCTTTCCCTCCATCAACTGCCAGGTTATGTGCGGTGCCCAGGGCATTATAATGAATGTGTGTGTGTTGGCTGCCCTGGAAGCTATCATGACTCCCACATCTGGCATATGACGCAGCTGTACCAGAGATTTGCCAGTGGAGACTTCCCTTACGGCCATCTAGTGGGGGATGCTGGTTATGCACTGGAGCCGTGGCAGATGACACCCATCAGAAATGCACACACACCCGAACAAGAACTCCATAATGAGGCACACGCACAGACCAAAATCATAATAGAACAAGTGTTTGGGATGCTCAAGTCATGGTTCCAGTGCCTGGATACATCTGGTGGAGCCTTGCAGTACTCACCAGCTACATGTACCCAAATTGTCATCGTATGTGCCATGCTACACAATATGATCCTGCAGAAACAGCTGCAACAGGAACAGCAAGGGGCAGGGCCACACAGCCCCCCACCACTGCCAAGATCTGCACAGGCACAGAGTGACTTGGAGGAGGAACAACCTGAGCCTGCCCCAATAGGCAGAAGGAGGCATCCCCAGTATGCCCAGGCCATGGCAAAGAGGCAATGCATAGGACATACACTGACATGGTAGGAACCCAGGGAATGACACCTCTCTCTGACTCGCACATACAGTAAAAGGGATGCCAAACATGACACTGCCTGTGTTTAACCATGTATAGGGAGTGCACTATGTGCATCTGACATAGTCAGCCCTCCAGCACCATCCTCAATACTGGCACAGCCACAAGGTAAGTCACTCTCCCTATCAACTGCTGAATGGAGTAGTATGTTTTGTTACTTGTATCTATGGTATGGATGTGAGCATGCAAGGGAATCGGGTGGCTGAATGGGATGCCAGCAGATAGTAGGCACCTATAGTGGCAGCATGAGATCTGTAACAAATACTGGTGTCACCACAGTAGCCAGTACTAGACAAGGTGACAAAACTCACTGCAGAAAATAAGGTGGGCCACATGCGTGTCCATAGGACACACATGCCAGTCAGGGAGGCGCACATACCCAACAACAGTCTCAGCCAGCAGGACAGGCATAAACAAACACAAATAAAGGCTGTGCTAAGGCCTCTAATTGATGGCTATGGAGAACAGCCCCCCCCAGACCTACACAGACAGACTACAACAGGTCAGGCAATGGGATGTTAGTTCTGAAGGGTAAGAAGTCAGAAACTGAAATGTAGGTCAATCAAACCTAAGACCTGTAGTACACTGATATGCATCTAGTCAGCATGATAGGTCAGAATACAGAATGAAATGGAGTACCTGAAATGCCAGTACAGTCATAGCAAATGTGTACAAGTGTCAGGTGCCCCCCCCCTCAATCCTATGTAGAACTGTAGTAACAGTCAGGTGTGCCCCCACCCAATCCTATGTTGAAATGTAGTAACATGTATATGTAGGTATAATAACAGTGGAGCACAGATTACCTGAGCTGGCCAAGGTAGCAAGACAGATTGTAGCATGTGTACAATATGCAGGGCTGCGTGTGTTAGGATGGTGTGTGTGTTGTATATTGTGTGAAAGTGATCAGTATGTATGCATGGTGAGGTTTGTCCTTGTGGCCATTGGCCAGTACTGCTGATGACATGGCCAAGTTCTCAAAACTGCAGTGTCAAAAATAATGCTTCCCAGCAAAACACATTCCATCAGTAAGCAATAGTAAATGTTTGGAAGTATTATGTGTCACCGTCTGAAAGATGGACATGGTATGAATCTGGGCCCAGACATACAAGCAGTACAGAGGGGGAAGTACCCCAGACAGACAGTGTATAATATCTAACTGTCAAATGGACACAACCTTGGAATTGTACATACAGATTAGCAGCACATTAGTTGGGCTTGTAGTAGGGAATACTCATGTCGTCTGGCCAAACACTGGCAGACAACAAAGGTCACAAGTATGAAGTATTGAGAAACAGCTGATGTCCCTGCAGAAACCAGCATAAGTGGAATGCCCCATGCATATCTGTGAGTCAGATGCAAGTAGTGTCCATAGCACAAATGCACCCAGCTCACCCAACCACCACCCACAGGTACCTCGCCGGTCTTATCCCTGCTGTTGGGAATGAGTACAATATGACCACCACCCCTGTATGGAAATAGCCACAGAATGCAGTATGCAGAACAGGTCTCCCATACAGGTGTGTCCCTAGATTTAAGCAGCACCCTGCCAGCATTCACACCACTGGATCAATAATGACAGAAAGCATTAGCATTAACACCTTGCACACCTACCCTGTCACCCCAGGGGAACATTGAGTATTGCATTCTGGGACTGCAGGAGTAACACAATGCAACGGCCTGCTACAGTTGGCCTGCATCACTATCAAATGGCCTACAGTCCTCTGCCAAAGGCCTTTTTCTCACCTGTACTGCCAATGTATGTTATGTCATGGACTCCCAAATAACAACATAACGCAGTCCACATAACCCAAATGCAAGGCCATTTGGACAAATCCCAGTAACATGTCCACCATGTCCTACTGCGTGAACTGTGGACCAACACCAAATTACTGCTAGGATGAGGTGATAACTATAGGGAACATATCAGATAATGTTTACATAATGTTTGGAAGAGGATAGAGTAATGGGGGGGGGTAGGAGCATGGGCAACATGGAGTGTATGAAGTCTGAAACTCAACCATGTGCACATACTATCCCTGCCTGCAAACACAGGAATGGGTGGCTACATACCTGCTTGTAAACCACAATGTGAAGGGCTAATGTCCAGAATTATGACCCCTACCTCTGGGTAACCTGTGTGAATCTGTAAAGCTGTGAGGTATGGCCACAGCAGGATATGGCCATACTGTCACGTCGAAGGATGTACAAGCATGGGATCCTCAGCCACCACTGTAGCAAGGTGCTGAACCATTTACACAGACCCAGCAGCAAGTGCTTGCAGCTTGCCCTCCAGAATGGCATGATTGTGCAAGAATATGTAGGCTGCAGACCACAATACTGGACACAGCTGCATTCACCCTGTGTTCCCCAGCACATCACTGTAAGCAAATATGTATACCTGACAGTACTTGATGACATACAGCATCACATTGTAAAACAGTACATATGTCTGAATATCTCTGCTAACACCAAGACCAAGTAGCAGAAGCATCACAGACACAATTACCTACAGTAACCCACTATCCTTTGCCCATTTTGACCCCATATTGTCATCCGATCTTCAGATATCCCACAGAAACAGGTTGCTAGCTGTAGGTGTAGAACACAAAGCCTGCACTGGAGTACAATCTACCTGGGACTGATTCACACATTCAGTACAGAAGGTCATACTGGGCATGCTCTCACACTTAGAGAAAGTTAGGCCATGTCAGACAAGAAAATACTGAAAGGTTATACTGGGCATGCTCACACACTTAAAGAAATGAAGCCCATGTCTGGCAACAACAGTGGACTATATATATCTGACAGTCGCAGATGTTAGTGCACATATTCCTCAGTACACACCAGTCATGCTTTGCACTCACATTGGATAGGAATACATACATATATTTAAGGACAACACACTATAATAAGCCAAAATTACACATACATAGATGTGTGGAAGAGAGTGACAGACAGTGACAAAGAGCCTCCCATCATGAGGCCTGTCCCACCCAGCACACATCCAATTGGCTAAAACCACATGATGTGCAAATGTCAATCACTGTAGACATTTACCTGTGGTATCCCTCAGCACTATAGTGTCTGTGGTGCTTGTGTTAACTGTGTAGCATGACTGTACAAGTCAGTAATCATCTAGCAGTTGTATACATGTACCTGTGGAATATAAACCTGTGTGTGCCTGAGTGTTGTGTGTCTGCCTCTAGATGAATGGGTTATGGCCCATGCACACACACTGCACTCCCCATTGCCCTACTATGGCAAGCCTGCTGATGTCTTCACCTTGAAATACACCTTTGGGGATGTAGAAGCCCAGTAATCTTCATGGTGTGTCATATAACTGTGTAATGCTGTAGTGTGATGTACTAGTTAGGTAGCAGTTTTAATCCCAGATGTGGCAACTGTGTGTGGTGTGTGTGTGTTTGTCTGTCTGTATAGGGATCAATGCTTTTGAGGCCATTCACACTCACTACAATTTTAAATGCCCTACTTTGGCAGGGTTGCTGATGTCATTCACTTTGAAATACATCTTTGGGGAAGCAGTAGCCCAGTAAGCTCTGTGGCGCATCCTATAACTGCGTAATGCTGTAGTGTGATTTACTAGTTAGGCAGGATTTTAAATCCCAGACATGGCAACTGTGTGTGTGATCATGTGTGTGCTTGTCTGTGTAGGGATCAATGCTTCTGAGGCCATTCACATGCACTACAATTTCAAATGCCCTACTTTGGCAGGGCTGCTGATGTCATTCACTTTGAAATACACCTTTGAAGAAGGAGTAGCCCAGTAAGCTATGAGGCACATGCTATAACTGTGTATTGCTGTAGTGTGATATACTAGTTAGGTAGAAGTTTTATTCCCAGACATGGCAACTGTGAAACTCTGTGTGTGTGTTCAGTTGTGTGTGTGTGTGTGTGTGTGTGTGTGTGTGTGTGTGTGTGTGTGTGTGTGTGTGTGTGTGTGTAGGGATCAATATTTGTGTGGCCATTCACAATCACTACACACACCTAAAAATGGAGAACATCGATAACTGTACAGTAACAGAGACCTGATCCAAGGCTCCAAAGAGCACCCCTGCAATACTAGGTACAGCTTTCACCATAACTGTTGGCCAGCAAACCAGGACCAAAACAATAAAGGTGGAGGAATTTCCATATTCACCAAGGATATTCACACCACCAGGCTACTTGCCCAACAGAATGTGTCTGAAATACCTCCAGTGCAACTAACAGTAGGTCAGGCTGCATTCCAAATTGTATAGCTTGCTACAGATCCCTCACCATGCCCCATGCTTCTCACTACAACTTTTGAAACATACTGTGAAATATTATGATACAAGCAAACACCCTAATATTGGGTGACTTACACTACCCTGCCATTAACTGGGAAAACTACTTGTTTACCAACACATGTGCCCAACGGTTCTTGGAAGTCATAATTCCCAAAGCCCTGGATCAAGTAACCCATAGTCACACCAGGGGATCAAATATCCTAGACCTGGTCATTACCAACATGGTGAAATCAATGCTCCACACCTATGGTCACCCCATAGGTGGTCAGGTCTGCCCATGAGCTAATCACCCTTAACATCAGCATCTCTCCCCCACACCCCAGTAAGGAAACCTCCACAACTCACATCTCCAAAGCCAACGTCATGCTACACATGTCAGACATGACTAACGTCATGACACCCATGCAGATGGGAACTGAAAGGATGACTGCTGAATCCTACATGAAGGCACTGTATGAGCACATCCACTCGTGCATGAATCATGCCATCCAATATAGAACCAAGATGCTCCCCACCAAGAAAAGGAAGCCAATGTGGTGGCTCCCTGCCATAAACATACTGTACAACAAAAGGAGGAAACTGTTGCAGAAACAGGGGAATTTCCAGGATGCAAAATACTCCCTTACCAGCCACAGTAAGAAGCAGAGATCCCTCATAACATCCACCAAAGCTAGTTACAAACATAATATAGCCAAAGATGTGAAAGACAACTGCAAGCTGTTCCATAGCTATGTGAGGAATCTAAATGACAATGCTCAGATCTGATCTGAGCTACAACAGGATGGTATTAAATATACTGCTCCCAGGGATATTGTCAATATCTTGTCAGATCGATTCAGTGCCATCTGCACCACCCTCCCACCCCCCAAAGGGCCCATCTCAACATATTTACAGATTGCCAGATTCCAGTAATAATGGCCACATAGGTAAAAACCACACAATCCAGAACTATGACAACAGCAGCCATGGGACCAGTCAACATCCCGGGCTGTGTACTACATGAGATACAAACTGAACTGGCACCTCACCTATGTGCCATGTCTAATCATAACCACACCTCAGGCTTCGTGCCCACTGTGCGGTGCACAGCTACAGTTATCCCAGTCCACAAGGGGGGATCCACCTTGGATCCTGGGAACTACAGCCCCAGCAGTAGGACGTGCCTGATCTGCAAGGCCATGGAATGCATTATCATGGGAATTAAAATAAAGACATTGGCAACCTGCAAACACTGGACCCCAACCAGGTTGGGTTTGTGAAGATCCGATCATGTCACCTTAACCTGATTGACAACTGTGAATCCATTTCCAGAGCTGTGTTACGAGGGTAAGGTGGTTCACACAGCCTATCTGGACCTCACCAAGGCCTTCAACACCATCCCCCAGTCTGGAATCATAGATAAATGTATCAAGCTGGCCATTAATCTCTATGTCACCCGATGGGCTGCCAACTGCTGTACTGACAGAACCCACACTGTAAATGTAGGTGAAACCAACCCCAGCTTCAGACAAGTTACAGTTGGAGTACCTTAGGGTTCAGTCCTGGCACCGCCCTTATTTGGCATCTACTGCTCTGAAGTACAGTCCAAAAGTAAGGGACTCTGACAAACAAAGGTTGCAGATGACTGCACACTGGGAGCCAATATTGAATCCCCACATGATGTGGATATTCTACAGAAGGGCCTTACAGGAAGACATGCTTGGTGCCTGAACCATGGTCTCAAGATCAATGCCAATAAATTTATAGTTATCCCCTTTGGGAAGGGACATGTACCTGTGAAGGGGTCTACTTTATTTAAACAAAAACGCATTATGTCGAACACCACTCCTTCGACACATATACACCGAACTGCAAAATAATCAAACGCATGAAACCGCGAAACTCAAAATACCGAATTGTCATACTTGGCCAACCCCACCACCCAAAACATACTACCCACCCAAACAAAATAAATAAACCACAAACATACACCAACCAAAACCCTACTTCTAACCCTACACTAAACCCCACATACACCACTATCTATGCACTATCCTTAACCTCTCCCTAACCCTAAGGTCTGTATCTACCACACACTTACCCTACGGAGCTATACCCAAACAAATTAAATAAACCACACACATACACTAACCAAACCCCTACCTCAAATCCTACACTAAACGTTAAATACATTACCCATCTTACATTACCTATCTATGCACTTACCTTAACCCGCACCCTAATCCTAACCCTAATGTCCATAACTATCGTACACTTGCCTTACGGATCTGTAGTTCATACGGACCAACCAAAGCACTTCAACACTTTTTGATACTTTTTGATTTTCACAGTTTTGTGTGTTCACTGGATTTGCAGTTTGCTGATTACATGTCGATGAACTCACATTCGACGTAACCTTGTTTCGATAGAATAAAGTAGACCCCCCTGTGAAGTACAACATAGGTGGTAGTACACTAAATACCTAAAGTTTGATGACAGACTTAGGGCCACAGGTGGACAGTGGTCTCACCTTTGATAACCACATCGCCGCAACAGTCAGGAAACCCACCTATGTGGCACACCTCACCACCAACAGCTTTACATCCAGGAAAAGAAGGCCATTATCCCACTGTAGTAATCTCTCAGTAGACCCAGTACAGACTACAATGGCCCGTTACGTATGTACCTCACAAGACATCTGCAACAACTAGAAAGGCTGCAGACATACCTCACGAAATGAATCACGGGCCTAAACCAGATGCCCTTTGCTGACCGTCTGAAAATTGTCCAGCTATACTCTGTCACATAGTGGGTTCTCAGAGGCAATCTCTGCTTAACATTCCATACCATGTCAAACCCACAGCTGTTGGACATGCTACACTTAAAGAATTCCAAACCCTCACAGCCACATGCTCCAGGGATCCAAATCTTGTCATGGCAATGAACAATACATGCTGGAAGGATGTGTTCCTGACCCAGAGACTCCCCAGACTCTGGAATAGACTGCCCATACATGTCAAGCAGAGTGCCTCTTTGGCCTTCTTCAAAAGGAACCTGGACGATTGTTTGGGAGAGAGGAAAGTGACCCTGGGGATCATATCAGCTGCCCTGCTAGACAGGGGTCCACAGAAGTAAATATTGTGGGAAGACATAGACAGGGAATTGTCATGTCTAGGCATGTATAGGCCCTAGGGCCAATAGCCTATTATCAACCTATGAACCTAACAACCTATGAACTACACTTTCCATTGCCCAACCTTGGCAAGATTGCTAATGTCATTCACTTTGAAATACATGTTTGGGGAAAGACTAGCCTAGTAATCTCTGTGGCATGTGCTATAACTGTGTAATGCTGTAGTATGATGTACTAGATTGATAGAAGTTCTAATCCTAGATATGGCAAGTGTAAAGGTCTGTGTGTGTGTTTGTCTGTGTAGGGATCAATGCTTTTGAGGCCATTCACAGTCACTACAACTTCCATTGCCCTACTTTGGCAAGCTTGCTGATGTGATTCACTTTGAAATACACCTTTGGGGATACTTTGAAATACACCTTTGTTGAAGGAGAAGCCCAGTAATCTCTGTGGTACATGCTATAACTGTGTAATGCTGTAGTGTGATGTACTAGTTAGGTAGGAATTCTAATACCAGACATGGCAATTGTGAGAACTGGTGTGTGTGTGTGTGTGTGTGTGTGTGTGTGTGTGTGTGTGTGTGTGTGTGTGTGTGTGTGTGTGTGTGTTTGTCATATGTATCCTGTGCGGAGATATCTGTGGATGTGTTACAACAGGACTCATTGTGGATCGGGTTTTGCAAATTTCTTATATGGTGGGCATATTATATGTCACAATGTCTACCTTACAAGGATAACAGATGTCAAACAGCAGAGAGGCTGGGGTAGACAATCCATACCCATATATGTGACATAATGGCTTGGCGAACAAAATAGGCAAGCCTTGTATTACCCAGAGAACACTCTCTACCCATGTCTCATACACAAACACACTCGGTTAGGCAACAACCACTATGTTGGTAGTTCCCTGCATATTGCCCACAGATAGTAACCATGGTGTGATTGCAGTGGACTACAGAGGGCATGGCACCCTGTCCCATCCCTACAACAGGCAAATCATTGCATACAGTGCTCCTTCACTATGTTCCCCACTGGACACCTGCAACAACTGTAGCCCAGCAAATGTAACCCACAAAGGACATACCATGCCTTATACACATGCCCTGTATGGACAGATGCCACTGACACCATGGAATACCTGTATCATGCTGTCAGTGTAGGTGCAGGGCAACCTGGTATCCATTGCCAGTTCTCACCACATGATCAATGGCATATCTGATGATAACAATCTGTCTACACAACATGCCCCAGACACCCCAGGTACACTTCCACATGTCACAGAACATGCATGTGGGACGTGTGCACATGCCGGACACTGTCCATGTAATGGAAAATAGAACACATACATGGCAAGCATTGCACAGCACTGGCCACCCACAATAGTAACCCAGATGACTGGATGATGAATACAGTACTCACCTGTGTGGGCAATTCTAGACACTACACCCCTGAGCCACATTGCAGACCATTGTCATGTGGCCTTATGCCAAGGTATACCCTTTACCTAGCCTTGTACAGCATTCTGGCACAGTCAGCCACTACACACTTGTGAAGCAATGCACCCATGTATGTCAGTACTGGCAAACCTGTGTGTGTGTGTGTGTGTGTGTGTGTGTGTGTGTGTGTGTGTGTGTGTGTGTGTGTGTGTGTGTGTGTGTGTGTGTGGAGTATAATGATTTGGATACTATTAACACTCACTACACCTCCCATTGGCATACAGAAGCATGCCTTCTGATGCCAGACACCTTGACATACCCTTTGCCCATATATCATCCTGATAACCCCTGTGGTGCATGTGATACCTGCATATTACTTTATTGTGGCAAACTAGCTAGTTAGGAAGTCTAATTCTGACTCTGCCAACTGTGATAATGAGTGTGAGTCCCTGAGAGAGTGTAGCTGTGTCGACCTTGACCCCTGTTCATGTGTACTACACCTACCTTATCCCTCCTTTATCACTATTGCAGATGTCACTCACCATCGGTTATACCTTTGGACAGCTCCCCAACATATAAGCTCTGTGGCACATGCAATAACTGCATAGACATGTGATAGCAATACATAGCCAGGCAGGGGTTTGAAACCCTGTACTGATAAGTGTGTGACACAAACATGCTTAGGTTTTACTCTCCCACCCCCTCCCTGACTTACTTTGTCTCTGTGTGTCTCTCTCACTCCCTCTCTGGTGGATGTGGAGAAGTACACCTGCTTTGCTTAGGCAGCAGCTTGTGGTTTGCAAGTGATGTTCATGATCAGCGGATGGCCTCTGCATGAATTGCAACCCCCCACTAACTGATTGCATGTGGATCGGCTGTGCTAACATTCCCATAGCCAATTGCACTGGAACACACTACTATAACTAGGAACATCATGCGTGTGTTGGCCCTTTTCATTCACTGTGAGCAGGACTTCATGTCGGTGTTTGGCAAACAGCATCACAGATGGTAGTGGGATATACCCCTAACAGCATACACTGTGGAGACAGGCCAACAAACAGGAGGGAGATGTTCCAGACATGACTACAGAATGTAAATGTTGCTCTTCTGCATTTGGAGTAATGTTGGTTTAACAGGGTTTGTGTAGATATGGCTGGTCTATATGATTTAATACCTGTCATGACACTGTTATGTGTTTGAGGAAACACCCACCTGTAGGGTTATCTGCAGACTGGCCAGTGTTTGGAATCTTATGTTTCTTGTGTTACTCACAGACCACCTATCTTAGAACTGCAGAAGTATAGTCTGAGGATTGCAGTCAGTACATGGTGACAGCCATGAGAGTTACTTACTTCATATACCTCATAGGACATATGTCACAACAAACCCTGTTACAACAGTAAATGTTTGATGGTATCACAGCAACATGCCAATATTGGCCCAGTGTTTGTGCCTCCAGCCACAAGTCTGTCAACCTTTGTACATATGTCATGCAGTCAGAGGTGCATATGTTCTGTACGCCATTATGTATTGACATAATACCTGATAACAAACCAGTCAGATATCAGACTGCAAGACATGTTATGTATAGTAGGGGTTATATTTGAGGACATAACCTGGGCATTCTGTGGTTGTGCGTACAGTAGTGGGATCTGTGTGCTTACGGTGATTGTTGGCAGTGTGTGTATTGAGAATACATACCTTGGCCTGTGTACAGACTGTGGTAGATGTCATTGTTCTTGGTCCTGTTCTATCTGATGTTACATGCTTCTCCAGTGTATGGTACCCTCTAGGCTCACATGTTTTTAGGGTCAAACACACACGTGTCCCATACCACAGACAGGCACTGGACCACACTGTGTCATGGCCCAGTATATGTAGGGTTAGTGTGTGAATGGCACATATGAGGATGGTGTTGATCAGACAGTCCATATAGTGTACAATTAAGCTTGCGTACCATATGTGGCTGTGGCTGGGTTCACACTGATTGTGGGTATGCATTTTCACACAGGTGTCTGTTAGTCTGTACTGTGACATGCCTGTAGTGCCTGCTATATTTGCAGGTACATGTGTATTCCCCCATAAGAAATGTAGACCAGTGCTGTGGCAGTCTGCCTGTAGTTTGCACAGTGCTTTGTTACATGCCTAGCAGCTTAGTGTAATTACCCACTGTGATGTTATGTCCAGGTATTTGCCAGATATACTGCTGCTGGGCCACCATAACTGTTGCATATTTTTGACAAAGCAGTGGGATGCTGTACAGATGTATGGCACTAACTACTGTGTAGTATTTGGCCATGTGACCTCTGCACCACCAGTTATTATGTGCCAGGACAGAAAGAAGTGTGTGACTGCAAAAATTGTGTGGGCATATCTAGTCCAGTATTTACGTGATATACCCATGTACATGGCTGTTAATATCCACATTGTCAGGCTTGGTCCACATGTCTAGCACTAAGGGGATCTGTGTATACCTCTAGACCGACCAGAATGTGCCAGATTGTCCATATATCTCTGTTGTAGTCCACAGGATCATTACTGTGACATCAGTGGTACTGTAGTATGATGACCTTAGGATATCTGTCAGTAACTGATGATGTACATGTCAATAGCAGATGCGACCTCCCACACACAACATGTCTGTTAAGAGAACCCCTGTTATAGCAGCAACAGTCTACATATATACTTGCAATACATACATGACATCCCCTTGCACTAAGAGGTTGAGACTATTGGTGTTGAGGTATGACTTCACTCCATGTTCTGGATATATGGTAAACATATATATATATATATATATATATATATATATATATATATATATATATATATATATATATGCACATATATATATATATATATATATATATATATATATATATATATATGCACATATAGTTATAGATATCTACATATATATCACCATAAATAGATACATATACACATATATGATGTGTATATATATATATATATATATATATATATATATATATATATATATATATACAGAGAGATCTATATATGGCCATATACATGATGCACTATACAGATGTGTATAAATACATACATATGAATATATATGTGTATGTACATGTAGACATATATCTACATATGTATATGTATATATCCATATCCTTGTCATGTGTAAACATTACGGTTGTGTATACCTTTCCAGATGTATCACACCGTATGTATCTTATATGTGTATATTTAGATATAACAACATATGTGATACAACAGAAATATCACTAACAAGTACTATACAATTATAGAAGTCACAGCAATTGTTCAATACTATTCAATATGTGTACTGACAGATATATTTATAAAACAACAACTGTCTTCACAGCTGTCATGGTGTAGTGGGCAACTATTATGACTATGGTGTATAGGGTCCTGGGTTCAAGACCTGCAAGGGCTGTTTATTTTGTTGCTGGGCAGAACAACGGTTGTTGGATACAGAGTGGTTAAGGCAGTTTGAGCAGCTTTAAGTGCATTTGCGTGAGTTTGCATGAAGCTAAGTGATGCTAATGTACGGTTAAACATATGGGCACTTACACCATGTAGGCTTCGCTTATCAGTGTGTAAATGTGCTTAGCTGTTATACTGCAGCAATGCTGACACCTGTTAAGCATGGCTCAGCCCTGGTAACCAGTGCTCACTTCCCAGTCTGATAACATAGCAGGGTAATGACATCTGTAATAAGTGTATGTAATGCCATGTACAAAACGTGTCTATGTGCTGTCATTACAGTAGCAAGGGGTGTAAGTCAGCTATCTGGGACAGCTGAGTATATATGACTTGTACAACACTCTTATCCATGTGAATGTGTTACATACAAGGGTAGTATCCCTGATTATATGCAGTCACACTGGCATGTAGTGTATCATTACATTACTACTGTTGACAGTGCTTTCCCAAGCAAGAGGAGATGCAAGAGTAGATTGCTAATTGTATCACTGGAAACAAACACCCCTGCATGCATAGATGGACTCTGAATCCTCACTGTCATGGTCCTGGTGTGTGAGCTGTGTCACATTATATATTTCCTACTGGATATTGATCTGACATGTGGAAAATAACTGTAGACTACTGTGTGTATAGCACATGTCAGTAAGGGCTGCCGTCATGCAGTAATGGCAAGTCTATCGGTGTCTGACATATGTCTGTCAACACATTCATTCTACTGTGTAGCTAGTTGGTGAGTTGATGTCTGTCAGTCCCTGTACAGATGTGCAGATGTCAGTTATCCATCTTGGATATGTACAGGCAATCTATGCTTGACTGACACTGACATGTCTGCCCAGCTGTGTTATAAATGGCACAGATAGGAATCAACACCCTGTACGCACCACATGCCATGGACACCTCCACTACACTACCACAGTCAACAGAACATGCTTAGGTACAGGTCTCCAAGACAGACACTAACCATGTTATGTAATACATGTTGCATACATGTCAACTGGAGCACCTCACCGGCCCGCTGCATGAGGCACCCACAGGATTGGCTGATGCATGTCACTGTCACCCTGAGGGTCACCACAGTGGTGTCTGTAGATAGATGGCCTGCTGGCACATGGCAGGTGGCATGATACCACTGTACACACATCCTCTACACTTCCCATCTCTCCATGGACAATAGCCAGGTACACAACTATGAACACCTGCACCAATGCACCCCAGTACTGACAAATGTGTACATGTGCATTACTGAGAATATCAGTGTCTATGTGTTAGTAGACCTGTAGTTGGGAATACCCTGAGGCCCTTTACACCCACCGCACCACCCATTGCCATAGTTAGACGTGGCTGCTGCTGTACCAGACATTACATGTACCTTGTTATGATCCTCTCCCTAGGGGATACCTGGGCCTTGCAGTACCAGCACAATACTGTTGTACAAATGGGTTGATAGGCGTAGGATACCCACTGAGTTCTGGCAAGTGTGTGTATGTGTGCATGTGTGTATATATGTAGGGTACAGAATTCCGAGGCCACATACTCCTATTACAATACACATTGCCACACAGTATTAGGGATAGTGATGTTGCTGTCCATAGGAGAGGCATGACAATGCATCACCCTACTATGCCTGTGGCATGTGCATTAGATGCATATCCCTGTAGTAGCACTCTTGGGATGGACAAGGGGTTGTATTGCAGTCCTGGTCAATGTGTGATGGTGGGTATGTCAGAGTGTCATCATGGGTTCCACTGCATACAATATCCACAGGGGATTGTGGGTACTGCGTTTACTGTCATTACACCATGGTACTCCTGGTACATGTCCCATGTACCACTGTATGGTGACCAATGTCACCATCAATAATACAGGTAACTGATAATACTATCCATCCCAGTTATGCATGTGCTGTGTGCAACCTACCTGTAACACATTGGACACACTGACAAGGTAGTTAGCACTGATAGGCCCAGGTCTCTCTGATATGTGACTGACTATGTGTTTGTCAATGTGTATATGATGGTATGTCACATTATGTATTGTCCATATACAACCATTACATCCCTCATTACCATACTGTACATGCCTGAGGATGTTCTGCATGTAACATGTACCCTGGAGCACACCTCATCCTAAAAGCTGTGTGGTGTGTGCAATTAATGCCACACACATCAGTAGCACTACATACCTAGGTAGGTGTCTAGTCTCAGTGTTGCCAAGTAAGAGTGTGTGTGTGTGTATGTGGAGGGATCTACTTCAGGTTGCTGAATATGCATGTCTCAGGGGTCATCTGTCCAAGAACTGTGTGGCATATACTAACATGTCACAGGTATCATCCTGTGGACATACATTCCATCACAACTACTGTTAGCTGTGTAAATGCCCTCTTCCCCACTGTATAGGTGTGCAGCGATACTGGAGTTGGTATATATAGCTGAGTGTGGCTGTTGTGGACACAGCCAACATCATTGCAGTTACTGTTGAATGTATCCCCCCATGTAGCTGTCAGTAATACTGTATAGTTCATGTTAACAAGTTATGCATTTGTCTATCACACTGTCTGTGGTTCTACAGCACCTCTCACCCTCCAAAGGGTACGGGTGTGCCAGCCCACACCAGCACACATATGTTTACCGTGTGGAGGATTGCATTACATTGGGGAAGGAGACATATACCCTGCTGGTACCATCATCAATGACCTCAAACTAGTGGACTGCTTATTCCACAATGTGTTGTTCTGCATAGTCTGGTTTGGTGGAATTACATAGGCTATGATGTGTTCCTTGCACAGGTACATATATCCATGTATACAGTATTCTCTGTTTAGTGCATCAACACTTATGCCTCTGTGTGTGTTATACACAAACATGTGGTGTGTACCACCCAGTACAACTACCATTGTCCACTGTTGAAGGGCTGCTAACAGCAGCCACCATGCACTCACCTGTATACAGAATCCACAGACCTATCAGCCATGTGGCACAGGCAATAACTGTTATACAGACATGTGACATGTGTTCAACTGTGCCCAGGATATGGCACAGTCGTGGTGTCACCACAGTACCATACCCCTTGTGAGATATGACAGCAGACCATCCTCCTGCTGACACATGGACACCTACAACACAAATGGATAACATTATGGAGACCACTATCACTCAGTGGTACTAACAACTATAATGCAACATGGCTGGACAGCTACACTACCTGACATGTAATCATTAAACATTACTGCTGACAACATGTTGCACAGCAGTACATTATTACATTGTAGTACAATCACTGTGTGCATCAGAACCATATTAGCCTGTCCCTGCATCGATGTTATGGATGACAGGGATGTGGCACAGGTATCATCATATCCACAGGGTGTGTTGTTGGTTTGCCAGAGACCTAGGCTGGGCCATACATTTGACACCATGTGTGTGAGTGAGGGATTTAGATTACAGATATGGCTGTGGTGATGTGGTGTGTGTAGGTATGGGGTTTCCCTAGGTGTGTTGTATTGTGTGTGGGTATGCATGCATACAGTTCTGCCATGTGGCTGCCCTATACAGGTGTTTGTTGGACAGCTGCAGACCATACCTGGCAGGATGCGCAGTTCACTGCCTCCGGCCATGGACACAAGAACTGTGCCTGCCAGGGTTTCCACGGGCATGTCCAGGTACAAGCCTTGATATGCTACACTCCCCTGATGATGACATATGTCCTCTGGAACCAGGTCTCTCCTGGGACTAGCCAGGGCCACGTGCACGTGGCCTGCTGTGGTGTGGTGTGAACAGCACCCCCTGCAGTGCTGGGGCTGGTACTGCCAGTACAGGAGCAGCTTGGTGTCTTTGCATGTCCACGTCGACCTCCAGATTTTGGTGTTGCTGGCCTACATCCACATGGCCGTCGCACCACTCCCACCACATGCTCTAGCATGGGCAATCCATGGTCAAGGAGGCCCACCATCTCACCAAACTGTCTATCCATGACCTCTGTATAATAACGGAGGGCACCTGCAAGATCACGGATGTTGTCACTTACAGCTGAATAAGCAGCCCTCTGAACCAGAGTGATTAAGGCACTTTTAAGCAGTTGTAAGCGGGTTTGCAGAGGTTTGCACGAAGGTAAGCACTGCTAACTTCCAGTTACAGTTTCTTATATTGATTTAGCTTTTCAATTGCTTAACCTGTGTAGGCATTGCTTACCCCCGTGCAAACAAGCTTAAAACCGCTTACTGCTCCTTAAAAGTTCTTACTCCCACTTACCCCCATGCTAATTTCTTTAAAAGAAATGAAAAAGGGTTGATAGGAAAGTGGTGAAATGGGGGCACAAAGAGGGAAATACAATAGGGAAAATAGCTAGGGATGTGCAGGACAGGTGTAGGGAAGGTCCATAGCTGTCCATTTCTTCTACAGCAACACTTGTGCATATACATTGATTTGGAGGTAGATTTGGACACTCATACCGCTGAAAGAGGGGTGAGGACAACAATAATATGTTGTGAAGCCAATTAGACCAGATTAATGTGTCCAGTGGACACTTGTGCTAAATGGACAGCTATGTATGGAGCAAGATGTTTTGGGGGGAACAGATTGTCCTTTTTTTTTTAGGTGAGAGTGGGATGTAGGGAAGGGATAGTAGGTATATTTGGGGAGGTAGGTGGGTAGGATAACAGACAAGACAGACAAGACATATGACACATGTGGGGGGTAAACAACTTGGATGGGGTGGGGTGTTTGGAAATCGGAAGCCCATAAGCCCCCTAGTGGAAACAGTGGGACTGAGGTCCCCACCCATGGACAGTCACCACTGCACCTTCACAGCCCTGAAGGTGGCTCCCTGAGGATCTCTCTATGCACCAGAACCCAGACCTGGTGATGGGTGACAGTGTCCTGTCTGCACCCACTGCTGGGGGGGGGACTAGCCCAATCCCCTGAAGCAGTTCCACCCAAAGGTGGTGCAGGACCAGCAGATGATGAGGTCCCAGGGAGGGCCCCAGATGTGCTGGTGCCCAGTGCCATGGCCAGATGAGGTGGGAGAGGTGGGTCCGCTGGGACCAGCCTTTCCAAACATGCTATGGTATTTCAATTTTACAACATATGTGGGTTAGTAATAGTCAACACATTCCAGGATTAGGCATAACAGCATGCATAGATATTCCCATTAACCCAAAACACCAGATATGGAACACATGCATAGCATACAGAACACATGCATATATGGAACCACAGTGGCCATTACAACAGCACACAGGTACATTGATGGCAGAATGCCACCAATGTGGGAGTATTTCAACATGACACATGCATAGAAACAAATTTAAATATTTATCAAACAATAGGACATATGTCCCAACAGTAGATTTAATAGTCCACATACCGACTGAGTTGTGCATTTAGTTTATTGTTGCAGATATGGTGGGGGGTGAGAAAGATGTCATTTAACAACTTGTATATCCCTGTGGTTCCCATTACTTTCCTAGTCAGTGCTGTGATCTGTACCTTACAGGTATTATTACACTACCTTATGGCCTTAGTTTGGACAGTGATATGGATTTAGACAACTATATACATGAACTGAGTTTTACCTGCAGTATATGCCTCTTACCTGCTATACCGGTGGAGGTATTGTTTGCTAATGCTACCTGACTGTTTCTACACATATTTCCAGATTCCAGGTTGATGTTATGCACATACCTGTCCATCTCTTATTGCACAAACTCTGGGCATGTCTTGACAGCATGCAGGTGAAACCGGGACATATTTTGACTATTGCCCTCATAAACCTTTGGTGAGTTGTACAATGACAGGTTTGATTTCATAGACATTTTTCCAAATATGTACAGACCTGACAGTCAGTTATATGACATTAAATGCTGCCTACATGTCAGATGTTAGCATTCTGATATGCCAGGGAGACAGGGTAACAACAAGCAGATATGGGCCAATTAACATGACATTCTGGACAAATCTGTACAGTTGAGGGGTTGGATTCTGCATACAGCTTACTACCACTCCCAGGATTTGAACCATGGCTGTGTCTGCTAAAAATAAAACAGTGAACATCACAGTTGAGTGTGCTATATAGATATTGCTGTGTATCTCTTTTCTGATTTCTGTCTATAAGTCTACTGAGGTTTTGCAATCTGACCTTGTAATTACAACACCCTTATACAGGATTTCATAGACAGTTTTATTATGTAGCACAGTGTGGATGACAGTGTTGAGTAATACCTTATTATTCAGAGAAACTGCAACACTAACAATGCCATACAAAACCAGAGTAAACAGTACCAGTCCAGGATTTCAATATTTTATTTCTAGGCACAGATTTTGTATCTGACAGACTTGTGGGGGGGAATATTTGTTAGCACTGCCTGAATGTTGCCACACATATTACCAGATTCCACATTATTATTATGCACATACGTCTCACTTTGTTACTGCACACACTCTGGTCATAGCTTCACAGCATGGGGGTGGATATGGGACATACTTTGCTTATTACTCTCATAACATTTTGTTGAGTTGCTAGAGTGATAGGTTTGTTCTTATAGATGTCTGACAATCAGTTGTATGTCATTATTTGCTGCCTAAATATCTGGGATCATCCCACTGATTTGCCAGGGGGACAGGGTGACAGGCAGCAGATATGGCCAATTAACTGGACATTCTGGATCTGTACACTTGTGGGTTATGATTCTGCATACAGCTTACTACCACACCCAGGATTTGAACCATGGCTGTGTGTGCGCTAAAAATACAACAGTTCACATCTCAGTTGAGTGTGCTATTTGGATTGTGTTGTCTATCTTTTCATTGTTTTCTGTCTAAGTCTCTCTCAGTTGTACAATGTGATCTCTTGTGATTACAGCAGTCGTATGCAGGTATTCCTACACATTTTATTTATGTAGCAATAATAGTGTTTAATACAACAGTACTATTAAGAGATTGCAACACTATATTACCATATGATACCAGAGTAAGCACAGGCAGTCCAGCAGTTAGACCTTTATTGTCAGGCTGTTAACCTTTTATTTACATACAACCTATATGAGACTCTTCCTGCCATATTGTCTGGTGTATTCAGTACATGCCTTAAACAATACAGGTTTTATACTGCCAATTAACTTTCTACTACTTTTAGATTAATTTCTTATGACAGTACATGCAAGAGTATTACTAACCTGCCTCGGGACGCAACCTCTGCAATCTACAGGCATGGGCTTCCTGGTTCACAACCCGCTCATCTGCCACTGTCAAAGACATATGAGGAATATTTAGCCATACCTATTCATAATATACATGAGCTGGCAATTATTAAACATGTAGTAGACTGATACTTACATACAGCTGGGACATCCCCTGTCTGCCTAGCCTCTTGGATCCACTGATCCAAGAGCTCCCTCTTTTCCGCTTCAGGTCAGCATTGTGATGCCTGACCAGCTCACCAGTTCGAGGTATTCCAGTGGCACTGGTGAGGTCACAGGTGAGACGGTCCCAGGCTTCCACTTTATATTGGGAACCCTAGTACTGGCCCTGCAGCAGTCTCTGGTCATGGTTTTTAACAAGGAGTCCTGCCATGACTTTGGAATCCTGGATGCCCCAGCGCTGTGCCCAAAAGCACACTCCTTCTACCACACTGGTCATAGTGCCTACAGGAGGAAACTGCAACCAGTTATGAGATGTATTCATGCCTGTTGGGTTTAAATAGGGCTGATTTCCCACACTTTGCCATGATTGGGTGGTTTTGAAAATGCTAAGCTATGGCCAAACCTACTTAACTAAGGTTGGCATTGCTTAAAGGGATATACCAATGGGCAACCTGATTTAGCTGGCCTACACATTATTTACACCTAGTAAGCAGGGCTGTGCAATGCTTAATTTTTAATTTGCAAACTATTTGCTGTTTGGCATTGATTTATTATTCATTACATGTTATATATGTGTTTGGTATCCATGATTCATGGGTATGTACACTGTATGGGGTCCTTGTGTTTATTAGGGGATTTCAACACATTATTACAATGACACCTCACATCTGGACTTAATGCAGTACTCCAGTTCACATATTTATGTTATGTAGTAGGTTATGCAACATAAAACTGTATATAGATTCCTTTCACATGTTAAGTTTAATATTCCTATAGTGAGGATCTGTTTGGTGATACTTCAATCTTATGTACACTTGTGATGGCTTACTGGTTAACTACTGTGACTATAGTGTACAGGGTCCTGGGTTCAAGACCTGCAAGGGCTGTTTATTTTGTTGCTGGACAGAACAGCGGCTGTTGCATACAGAGTGATTAATGCACTTTTAAGCATTTGTAAGCGGGTTTGCGCTGGTTTGCATGATGGTTTTCTGGTTTTACAATATTTGTGTGAGTTACTGTCCCATCGCCTTTCTTATTCCTCTGTCTAGGTCCATTTATCAGCCAGTGTAGCATGTCTGCTCATGGATCCTCCTCTATTAATACAGTCTCATGTCAAAATTTTTTTGAAAGGGGTAGTGCATAATTGGCCTCCAAGAAAACTGGTATCCCCTCTTTGGGATTTTAATTGTGTTAGAGAAGCTTGCACTTGTTCCGTTTGAACCAGTTAACCTGGCTTCTTGAGGTTCTTAACATGAAAAACAGTTTTACTTATTGGTCTGAACCTGAAAGAAGGATGTCTGAGTTGCAAGCTATTATTGTGAGTAAACCCTATCTCATTTTTCATTGGGACAGGGTTTCTTCATAGGATCATAGGAAGTTACTAGGCTAATGGCCCTATGCCCCTTACAAGCCTAGTCAAGTTCTACCCTTATTCCCATGATCAACACCTAATGCCCATGTCCAAGAGGGACATAGGTGAAATCCCCAAGGTGAATTTACAGTTACCCATCCAATCATCCAGATTGTGTTTGAAGAGGGCCAATGAGGTGCTCTGTTTGATATGAAGTGGAAGTCTCTTCCAAAGGTGTGGTAATCTCTGGGAGACAAGTCTGTTCCTTCAGCATGTTCTATTAATGTCACATACCAGGTTAAGGTCTTAAGTGTGAGTAACTCATTTGACTTGCGGATATGCAGCATTTCTGATAAAGCAGGGTCAGAGATTGCCTTATATGCAAGGCAGAAATCACCTCTGAGTATTCTGTATGATCCACATAGGACAGATGCTGAAGACCTTTAATTTTCCTTCTGAGGAACCTTTGCAGTTTCTCCAATTGCTGCAGGTGCTTGGAAAGGTATATATCAAAAGTGGCATTGTATTCAATAATTGCCTCAATGAGGGAAGAGTACAGGGAGGTATAACTTTTTTTCTGGAGGTAATGCCTTTACTTATGAAATGAACAATATAAATGCCCTTCTTACAACTGTGGAGACATGGTGATCAAAGGTAAGATTGCTGTCAATCTGTGTGCCAAGATCTCTCACCACTGAGTGCCTACTTAGGGTGTTGCTATTGATGTGATAGTTAGCAGGAACATTGCTCTTACTGAAAAGGATGATAATACATTTCTTTGCATTGAGTGTAAAGGCCATGACATTGGCACCAATCATTGGTTTGTGTAAGACCTTCCTGTAGGATGTTGACATCATCTGGAGATTCTATGACTGCTCTCAGTTTGCAGTTATCAGCAAACCATGTCAGTCATAGATCTTTAGTTTTTGCTTGTACTTCAGAGAAATTGATTCCAAAAAGTAGAGGACCCAGGAGTGATCCATATGGAACACCACTGGTTACAGGTCTGCTGTTGGAGGTGGATTCCCCTATTTTGTCTATATGTGTTCTATCAGTGAGCCAGTTAGTGACCCACCTAATGATATAAGGGTCGATACGTAGCTGGGTGAGTATGTCAATGATGCCTGAGTTGGAAATAGTGTCAAAAGCCTTGGCTATGTCTAGGTAGTCTGTATGACAGATTTCCCCTTGTCCAGGGCATTGTTGACTCTTTTAAGAAGTCCACCAAGTTTAATACGCATGATCTCCCTTTGAAAAATCCAAACTGAGTAAGGTGTTGGAAATTACCTATATCTTTGTTGATAAGATCCATAATGATTCGATCCATGGCCTTGCAGATAAGGCTAGTCAGGCTAATAGGTCTATAGTTCCTGGGGTCACTGGAAGCACTACCTTTGTACAAGGGAATAATGGTGGCCATTTTCCATTCAGCTGGGATGAAGCTGGTTCTTAGACTATGATTGAAAAGAGTACCCAATGGTGTTGCTAATTTTTGTTGAAGCCCATGTAGGACACAGCCTGGGATGTTATCAGGTCCCATAGATGCTGTGTT
This sequence comes from Protopterus annectens, assembly GCF_019279795.1. Taxonomy (NCBI): domain Eukaryota; kingdom Metazoa; phylum Chordata; order Ceratodontiformes; family Protopteridae; genus Protopterus; species Protopterus annectens. Next base: position 1,174,690,003 of record NC_056726.1, on the reverse strand, counting down.
TTTGGCCTTAGAGAGGGCATTTATGATCGTCTCTTTACAGAAACAAGGTAGGAAACAGGTGGTAGGGATGTCATGAGGTATATGTGGTGGGGACAGAGTAGTGAAGTTCTAAAAGAACCTGTCGGTCAACAGGTTAGCTATGTCCACAGACTCAGTATATCATTAACTACCAGTTCGGCAGAAATCTGAGCCTTTCCTTTTCAGTTACAGATGTAACTAAAGAATGACTTATGGTTGTCCTTAGTTGAGGAAATTAATCTGGATTCATAGTTTGCTTTTAAGTCTTATTTGCTTGTTTAAGCTAAGGAGGGAGTGTTTCCAGTTTAGGGCTCACTCCCTCTTACTCTTAGACAGCATTTCTTCCTCTTGTTGTAAAGCCTGTTAATGTCAGTTGTCCAAGAGGCAGGTTTCCTCTTCCTTGAGGAGCTTGTTTTGGTCCTATCAGGTATGGCCAAGTCAATGCAGTTATAGAGCCGTTTGTATAAAGCATTGGTGTAGAACTCAGCATAGTTGCCAATTCCATCGGGGGGTGGTGTAGAAAAGCTATTTATACCATCCTGTAAGAGATTATAATCTGCTTTGGAGAAGTTTTTAGTTTAATTGGTGCTGGGGGGGGGTCAGGTGTGATAGTTACTTCGAATGAGACTGATTTCTGGTCAGATTCCACCAGGGAAGACCTCACAGTGGGGGTGCTACAGTGGTTTTCTATATTGTTAAACACCAGATCTAGGATGTTGGTACCCCTTGTAGGGATGTCAACCTGCTGGTCCAGGGCACTGGAGTTAATGAAGTCAAGGAACCTTTGGGCGAGTGAGTTTCTTATCGAACTAATCCTTTTATGCCTGAAGTGATATCCAAGTTTACTTTCAACCAAACTATCCTTCTCTCCTCTTTCTTTCCAGAAACTAAAAATGAGGGAGAAAGGATACTCCACACTTTGGATGTCCACAGATAACTCAGGTAGTATCCTGACAGAACTAAATCTTTCAGATCTTCAGATTAATTGTTCATTTCTAGTGAAGATAAGAAGAAGGGACAAGCTGTATTAAAACAGACTATTTCCAAATAGCTGCCTACAGCTATTGCCTTTTGCTATACCCACCATAACAAAACTATTCCAGGCAGGGTCAAGGCTAACTGTACCAGGGCCTTGGCTCCATCCATGTGTTTTTGGAAAGGGTTGGATTCCAGAGGTATCCTAGTAGCTGCTACTTGGTCCTCTGTACATACTTTAACAAACCACTATAAGCTTCATTACTTCTCTAGGTCCAGATCAGGCTTTGCTAGAACCATTCTCCAGGGGCTCCTAAACTCTTCTCCTTCCTTCTCCCAAATGTAGTTAGTTAGGGTAATTTAACCATCTAGCTAAGCTTCTGCAGCAGTGATCAATATGATACACATATGATCAACGTACCGTAAGAGTAGATGAAGTGATCACTGCTGCAGTAGTCAGTCCCTCCCTCCATCCCCTTGTTTTTGGTGTGCTTTTATGGCAGGGTGTGCACTTTTATTTTTTGTTGTTCCTAATATTGTTCTTTCAGGGATCAGCCCCTCTCTCTCTCTTGTTAGGAAATCTATCAAGGGCTTTGTACCCAAATCTGTCTTTTAGCCAGCTCAGTTGAAGCTGCCTAAGAGTTTGGGTGCATGGAAGGTGCTCTGAAGCTTTGGAAACTGGCCAACTGTTATATTCTTGGCTGTATATAATGTATATACTTAAGGGTACTTCAGCAGTGATCATTCAAACATCTATTGTTATGGTAAGTACACAAGTGTACTGTCCTCACATATGAAACAAATGTTCTTATCTCTGGACCTACTGTATAGGGGTTACTAAAAAGTGTAAATGGCAAACTTTTCAGCACAAACTACTTTATAGTGGTAATATTCTTTAGGTGCTAGATCTTAAACTGAATTTTATAAGTCACAGTAAACACAGTAACTATTAAGTTTGTAATATTTTGTAAACAATTTAATATATCTCAACAACCACTCAAGTTACTCTTACAGTGTCAGCAGAAATGTCTTCATTCAGCTGAGAGCTTTCCTATGAAATTACGCAGTTCTGTCTGTGCTATTTGGTTGCTTAGATATTTATAAAAACATGAAATGTATGACAATATAAATAAATATTATATGGACAACAATTAATATATCTTAACCTGCACTTGACATAAGGTCAAATATCATCACAGCTGTGTTTACCATTGTATACACTATGACATGAAATATTTAATAATTTGTATGCATTATGGTGTTGGAATTATTAATGCAAATATGAACAAGCAATATTTTATGCCAAAAGGTATCAGTGGGATGTTACTGCAGAAATAGCTAAAGATTTCACTCGGCTATAATGAGTAAAGTGAGATTTGTATTGACTCTAAAAAGCTCAGCGATGCAGTTGTGAATGAGAAGTTCATACTGCCTACATTAGAAGATGTAGCACTTGGGTTACTCAATGGAAAAGTGTTTTCTACACTAGCGACCTACAGTGGTTTCTGGCAAATACCATTAGTTGAAGAAAGTGAAAAAATTAACAATTTTCATTACCCCCATGGGAAGATTCTGTTTCGAACTGCTGTCATTTATAATCAGCTTGGCACCTGAAATTAACCAATGTATATAGATGAATTTCTCAAGTGTCTACATGCTGCTGTTGTTGCTGTGTTATGGATGACATCCTAGTATTTGGTCCACGTGAGCAAACACATGATTTGAGGTTAAAGGCATTGTTTCGAATAATCAGAAAATTCAGTTCTCAAACCTAACTAAGGAAAATGTTACTTTATCAAACAGATATAAAATATTTTGGGCATTATATGTTTGCTAGTGATATCACACCAGATGCAAGTAAGGTCCAAGCAATAGCTGAACTGTAAAATCCACTTTGTGTAACTACTCTCAGATATGCCCTAGGCATGCAAAATGATTTAGGCAAGTTTTTCTCAGACCTGTCTACAACCCTCCTGCCATGGTCCCGGGGATATGCTCAAGGCCACACCTTTGTCAAAGTATATGGAATGCTTTCCACTGCTCCAGTGGTAGTGTACTATGATGTTACAAAATAAACAGTAGTGAGTGCAGATGCTTTAACAAAATAATCAGATGTAAAATCCTATAGCCTATAGCTTCAGGGTATTAATAGATGTGAAACATATGTATTATCACTGAAAAAGAATGCATTGTGAGTATTATGGGCATGTAAAAATTTTGGCTGCCTATTATTGTAATGCTGTATGCTAACACACTTAAAGAAAAGACTGAAAATGCAGGTGAAGACTGACTATCAAGCATCGCTCTTCTCTTTAAATGTATTTTTGCATGTGCCCTGCATCCTCCCATACTCCTGAACTTATATATACCAACTCCAAGATCATACCTTGGAGAAAAGAGAATATTCTGAGAACGTGAGCATTTCAGACTTGCTATACTCACGTCTATGTTTTCAGTGATTCAGTCCTGTATTTCAAGACTTGCCTCAATGGGTCCCAACATTTCAAATGGTTACTGATAAATTCTCTAGGTACCTATTAGTCCTCAAACGTTTCCAGTTTCAGACTGACCATAAGCCAGTACTTCTGTTAATCAATATTTGTGATCTTGAGAAAGCGCCACCTAGCTGACAAAAACTATTTATCAGGCTGAAGAAGTTCAATGCCAAACCATACTTTTACCTGGTGAGCATGTACTTGTTGCTGATATGTTGTCCAGAAGTCCCATACATGACCAACTACTGTACGAGGCCATCAGTGCAGCAGTTTATGTGCAAAGCGTAATGATGACAGGGTCTGTGACCAACAAAAGGCTAGAAAAATTTGAATGAGCTACTTAATGACATCCTGATTTACAAGAAGTTTTGAAATGCATGTGTGATGGATGACCAGATCATTGCATTCAAACCAAGCAGCACAGACCTAAGCATTTTTTAATCATAGCACGGTTGCCTAAGCATGTTGGCTTCCTACAGTATCGAGACAGAACTGTAGTACACCTAAATAAATGAACAGAAGTTTTACATCAAATATACAAGGGTCATCAAGGACTTACCAAATATAGAGAAACAGCCAAAATATCAGTGTGGTGACCAATTATTTACCAAGATTTTGTTAGCCTAGTATCAAAGTGACAGTTTTGTGTTGTGCATAAGCCATCACACAGACATAAAATTTTAAAGCCAACATTGTTACCACAAGATCCTTGGCAAAAGACAGCTGTAGATGAGTATGACTTCAACAAAAAAGTGTTGTACCATACAGTAAGGAGTAATGAGCAGTGTTGTACCATGCTGTAAGGAGTAATGAGCAGTGTTGTACCATGCTGTAAGGAGTAATGAGCAGTGTTGTACCATGCTGTAAGGAGTAATGAGCAGTGTTGTACCATACTGTAAGGAGTAATGAGCAATGTTGTACCATACTGTAAGGAGTAATTAGTTGTGCTGTACCATGCTGTAAGGAGTAATGAGTAGTGGTGTACCATGCTGCAAGGAGTAATGAGCAGTGTTGTGCCATGTTGTAAGGAGTAATGAGCAGTGTTGTACCATACTGTAAGGAGTAATGAGCAGTGTTGTACCATGCTGTAAGGAGTAATGAGTAGTGTTGTACCATGCTGTAAGGAGTAATGAGCAGTGTTGTACCATGCTGTAATGAGTAATGAGTAGTGTTGTACCATGTTGTAAGGAGTAATGAGCAGTGTTGTACTATGCTGTAAGGAGTAATGAGTAGTGTTGTACTATGCTGTAAGGAGTAATGAGCAGTGTTGTACTATGCTGTAAGGAGTAATGAGTATTGTTGTACCATGCTGTAAGGAGTAATGAGTAGTGTTGTACCATGCTGTAAGGAGTAATGAGCAGTGTTGTACTATGCTGTAAGGAGTAATGAGTAGTGTTGTACCATGCTGTAAGGAGTAATGAGTAGTGTTATACCATGCTGTAAGGAGTAGTGAGCAGTGTTGTACCATGCTGTAAGGAGTAATGAGCATTGTTGTACTATGCTGTAAGGAGTAATGAGCAGTGTTGTACTATGCTGTAAGGAGTAATGAGTAGTGTTGTACCATGCTGTAAGGAGTAATGAGTAGTGTTGTACCATGCTGTAAGGAGTAGTGAGCAGTGTTGTACCATGCTGTAGTGAGTAATGAGTATTGCTGTACCATGCTGTAAGGAGTAATGAGTAGTGTTGTACCATGCTGTAAGGAGTAATGAGCAGTGTTGTATCATGCTGTAATGAGTAATGAGTAGTGCTGTACCATACTGTAAGGAGTAATGAGTTGTGTTGTACCATGCTGTAAGGAGTAATGAGTAGTGTACCATGCTGTAAGGAGTAATGAGTAGTGTTGTGCCATACTGGAAGGAGTAATGAGTAGTGTTGTACCATACCATAAGGAGTAATGAGCAGAAATCAAAAACTTCATACAAAAAGGTTTTATAACTGCAAGACCAGTATCTATCCTACAACCTGGTCAAGCTGTCCACTTAAAGTAGAAGAGGATAAAAAAGTGGTAAATTGCATGTGTAGTAATACAAAAAATCCACAGACTCATGAGTCTACATAGTTGCAAACTTGATGGGTATTGACCTGATTGCAAGATAACCAACTGAGTCAAATGAGGCCAAGAGATCAATGTCTGGCAAATCTGTTTCAGTACCAGTGACTAATGTACCTCAACCAAGTATTTGAGGCAAAAGTGAAAATTCAGGTTTGATTGTTTGTGATAACAGACTAAGTGCTATTCAGTCTTTATAATCCAGTTTTTCTAATTCAGCTAATTCTGTATGACTAGTACTGTTAAAACGTCTGGTGCATGCTTTGATGACATATCTCAAAGTTTTCCTGATATAGATTCTTTGAATAGCTCCAAACAGATTTCTGCTAATCTGAGTGTCTTTTATTAAAGTACCTCAGCATTACTAGACAAAGACTCTAGTCACTGAAATACTCAAGTACTGTTAACTCTTTTATAAAATTTTGCATGCTGTTATGTATGCCCAGTGTGTTGTATATTTTGCAGATTCAGTCTAATGTGTCAAACAAGTACTGCATGTCTGTGCCTGAATATTTGTAGTACAACAGAAATACGGGATGTTTTTCTTAGTAAAGAGGGGGAGATATTGTGAAAAATAAATTAAAGCTGTTTGAGAACATGTATATGTTGCATTTATTTATTTCTCTATTTATTTCTGTATTTATTTATTTATTTGCATTTATTTACCTGGATAGTCCACTGGGCCAAAGTGAGACCATTTTCAGTGTCGGCCCAGGGAGAAAGGCTCCACAGTCAAGTTAAAAAATTCATGCATACATGCAGAACACAATTCATGCATATTCATATATTTTCTATAATCTATACAGTACAAACAAGAGTATTATACATTACATTTATAGTTTAGTAGGTGATGATGATTGCTATACATGAACTACAGTCCATAATGGGTGTGCAAGGCAAAAACCTGGTAAGTTATTTCCTGACAATGTCAAGGATGAAGTGGTTTTTGCCTTTTTAGACTGTGATATTGCCCTCTTAATTCAAATGTACAGTATTTCTCTTTTAAGGATGTCTGTACCATAATGCACTGCAAGTTCTGACCTGTATACAAGGAAAACCACAAAGTAATCCACAAAATGCAGAAACACTTTATTCCTCTGACATCTCGGCCTAAGCCTTCAAGGAGTAAAGAACTCACAAAATGCACAATACATATATAGCAATCACAAACTAATTAAACAATAAAAACAATTAAATTAACACCCTCCAATTGAATTCTTCATTTAACCCATGAGGGTACAGAGTACCAATTTTTTTAAATGTAAATAGCTTCCTTAGAAAGCAAGTAATGCTTTATGTTACAAGTATCAAAGCAGGACAAACTTATTTTTTCCAAAACAGTACCTTGTAGCCCCTCATTTTTACTATCATGGAATTTTTTAAAATGCATAGCCACAGAGCTTTCCTCTTTCTTATTAACAATATCCCTAGCATGTTCCATTAATCTCAACTCAAATGCCCTTTTGGTTTCCCCAATATAAAATTTATTACATGGGCATCTAAGTGCATAAATCACACCTTCAGAATTATAAGTAAAATAATTACATGTATTAAAACCCACATTATTTATATAAGGAAAACTATTAACTACAAAATTACATGCTCTACATTTGCCACACTTAAAAGTACCCCTAAGGGAAATACTATCAACAAGACTAACAGAGGGCAAAAGAAATTTACTGTTCACCAAGAAATTTTGAATATTCCTGCCTCTCTTATAAGAAAATCTCAATCTACCTTCTAACCATAAAACTACATTATTAAGTGAAACAAAATATTCCCAATAATGTTTAACCAACCTAACCAATTCAGCACTAAAATTACTATATGTAGTCACAAAATATAAAATCTCATGCTGTTTATTAATTTCCAAGCTAGATGTTAAGGTGTATTTTTTATGTGTTTTATTATTAATTCTCCTAACACCTATATTAAACAGTCTATCATAACTTCTCTGAACCAGTTCATCACTATATCCTCTGCATTTAAACATTTCCATAGTTGTATCTAGTTCCTGATGAAGAATAGATTCAACATTGCATAATCTAAACACCCGCAACATTTCACCATATGGTAAAGCTTCTAATGTATGAGGGGGATGACAACTCATCCCATGCACATAATGAGTACCTTCATCAAATTTTCTATTAACTGATGTTTCCAATCTATTACCATCCTTAATATTTAACACAAAATCCAAAAAAGAAACATTCACACCCATTTTAAAACCATCAAATTCTAACAAAAATCTATTATTATGTAATTCTGAAATAAAATTATCAACAAAAACCTCATCATCTTGGACAAGAAAAATTAGGTCGTCAATAAACCTATAATATCTAACAACATATTTACAAAAAAAAGAATTTCTATACAAATATTCAGACTCAAAAAGGCCCATGGCCAAATTTGCATACATGGGGGCAAAAGCTGCCCCCATGGCCGTACCTTTTTTTTGTCTATAGAGACTATTATTGAACTCAAAAAAATTATGTGTTAAACAGAAATAAATAAGTTCTCTTATATATTCTGTAGCTGGGTAATCACCCAAAAAGAACCTTGAGGCCTCCATGCCAAATTCATGGCTTATGTTTGTATATAAGCTCTTAACGTCAAGGGCTAACCAGTACATACTCTCATTCCACTCAACATCTTTGATTTTGTTCAAAAAATCAAAAACATCACAAATATATGCTGGTAAAGTTCTAACTGTTGGCAACAGAAAACTATGTAGAAAAAGCCCTATATTGTGCAAAAAATAATTACATCCAGAAACAATAGGTCTTCCAGGGGGTGATACTAAGCTTTTATGTATTTTTGGTAAACAATAAAACAAAGCTATTCTACACCCTTCTATATTAAACTTTCTTTTAACATCTGCATCTGAGAAATAGCCCAATCTCTCACCTTTCCTCATTAATTCAATGTATTCAGAAACAGAGTCACTGTACATACTGAATTCCACCTTCTCATAAACATTAACATTACTTAAATGCTCTTCACACATTTTAAGGTATTGTGAGAAGTGCTACTGTGCTACTGTGTTGCTACATCTGACCTGTATACAGTTGGATGTGAAATGTTGGACTGTCAACATTGTTTATACTGGGCTTCCCATGTTGTTTTTAATACAGTTCCTATTCACCAAAAGCCATGCTGAATCCTGATTTATTTGAAAAGGTTAATACTAGCAGCAGTCCATAATTTTTACTGTTAAGAAGTTATTTTTCTTATCATTGTCCATCATTGATATAAAACTACTAAGACATTAAAAGTAGTATGACAAAACTTTATTATCTAAATAGATTAGCAGCACATTTGAAGCTAGGCTAACAAGAAGCCTAGCCTACCACTAACAACATGTAATCAGCAAATAAACACCAAAAATATGTGAAAGGCACCAGGAGAAATAAACGCTCCTGTTATATAATAAAATCTGTTTATGGATTCACAAGTTTAGCGCTTTCATCTCTGGTAATTCAGAAACTTCTTTAGAACAAATATCATTTTTAAAAAACACTTTTTAAAGATCAGTAAAAGCCACACCCCTTGATCAAAAAACAATCAGTGCCAAAATTCCGGACAGAGATCTTTAAAGGTAAACACCCTAAAAAGTCATAGTACAAATAGCCACAACTCAATAAAAATATATATTATACTTAAAAGAATGTCAAATGCAGTTAAGCACAAAAAACAATTTATCACACAATTAGGATATATATATATATATATATATATATATATATATATATATATATATATATATATATATATATATATATATATATGCCATTCTCATAAAAATGTATGTTTAAAACCGTCAGCATTTTATCTCTCCAAGGCTTTTAGCCTTAAAAAACATGCAATGGAAAGAAAATCATTGATACCAGCCCATTGTGTAGCATTAACTCTAATCTGCCATAAGGCTTCCTGCTTCTCCAAATGTAATGTCCATGGGCCACCTCTCACCCCTACTATATACTCTTCCAATTGAAAACAGTTGCAGTCCATTATACTAATGAATGAAAATTATTTATCACAAAATGCTTTGGTAACTGACAAAGATAACAAGATATGGCACTATTTAAGTTTAAATTTATAGTATAGTACAACAAAATTAACTAAACTAACACTAATAAAGAATATTTTGATGTGTTTAGAAAATTCATTAACACAACTCTAGATATTAAAACTGTGGCATAGATTTTTAATACCATTTACTATTACAAGAGATTTCCCTGATAAAACACATAGAGAGATTTTTGGTTTATGGGAAAACAGTAACCTATTTTGTTGGTTGCAATGTATTGAAAGCCAACAAGCTTTGAACACACAAAGTATATTGGCAACCTATGGCCTATCCCCTAATGACTGGTTGGTTCTTCAGAGTGTCACAGCATACACTAAGGATCTGTGTACAATAATACATAACTCATCCTTCAAAACCATACCAAAAATTATAAACTGGATTTTTGGAATTCTATATAATAATATCAAAGTTAAGAATTAATTATCCTATCTATATAATACTTTAATTGTCTAAGACAGCACCTTAAGATTCTTACTGGCAGTACCTAACTAAAGGGTTTCATGTATCATTATCAATGGAAGATGAAACAAACATTTTATTTTCAGTTAAACTAACTTCTTATTCACAAATCTGGAGGATTTTTCATTGGAAATTTTTACACAGATCCTTTTTTTTAAAAAATAAGTTTATTAATTTTAACATACAAAATAAATATTATGACAATCTTATGCAAGTAGTTAACATATAAACAATTATAACATCTAATAAAACAACTAAAGTATTTACAAAGACATCCACTCTAGATTAAATCAATTAATTAAACTGTAACATCTTACTAATAAAACTAAGACTGTTTTAACAAGTTTTGTAAGGTAACCCATATATTATAGTAAGATGTTTTCCTAATGGTTCTTGACTTTATTGTCATTAGTTCCATATGACATACTTCAATCATAACATTTTTAAATTCATTAAATGAAGGAGGAGTATCTGAAATCCAGTTTCTAGTTATTATTTTCTAGCCACTGCTAGAATTGACCATAGTAAAGGAAGTTTAACTTTTTAACACATTTAGGAACAGGGTGTTAAATAATATAAGTGACTTAGAGACTATGAAATTATCTGTAAAAAGAGCCTGCAAAAAATCATTGAGTAACATCCAATATTCCTTCAGTTTTATACAATCGTAAAACATATGTGCCCAATCAGCATTTATTTCTACAGTACTTCTCTTACATATGTTATCTTTTTTGTTAATTTTTTTCATCATTGGGGTGTATAAAAAGATCTATGTAAAAATTTCCAGGTATAAAGTCTCCAATTAATAGAAGAAGTAGTTTTATAAGCAGATTCCAATATATATTGTTTATCTTGTTTTGGTAATTCACCATTAATGGAATTGAAATAATTCCAGTAATTATCTGAACTATAATAGGTTTCATCTCTAATAATTTTATGTATATGTGAAAGCTTACCTTTATCAGAAACCCTTTGTTGTAAATTTAGTATCAAGTAGTCAATCAATATTGGAACAGATTCTTTAACTGTTAAAGACATTAAGTCAAGTTTGTTAGCAAGATGATGTCTAAAAGTCTGAATCTCTAACCAACATGTTTCTCTCAAGTCAAATTCTTGCTTTAGGAAGTCTAAATTTTTTACTTTATTGTCTGACAGCAACTGATACCAATACTTTAAATTATTCTCTATGACCAGAAGTGTTCTTTCAGAGGTGGATGATAAAAGAATACCTTGTGTATATATTATGGGAAATAAGATAAAATTCCATTCCTTATACTTAGGATGCATATATATAAAATTATGATATCTAATAATAATATTTAATGGGTAACTAGTTATATATTTTGGTGTAATAGATAAGGTACAAAACTCTTTAAGTAACCATAACATGGGATTGTTTATAATAGTATTTTTGTGTGTTAATGATATTTTTGTGAAGTGCATGCTAATTAATTCCCAATATTCCTTCCATTTTGCAACATACGACTGATCTATTAGTAATGTTATAACTTTTATAATAGAAGAGATAGTGTATAAATCAAAGTCTGGAAATGCTATACCCCCTTGGGACCAACCATTAGTATGTTTCTTTAATGCAATCCTAGGTCTATTAGGTGCCCATAAGAAATTTAACATTTGTGAATTTAATTTCTTAATAATTATTTTTGTAGGTGGGAGTATTATTGATTGTATTATGTATAATATCTTTGGGAATATTATCATTTTAATAATTGTGAGTCTTTCTTCCATGGTAAAAAACATATTATTCCAGCTATTGAAATGAGTTTCTATATTATGAAGGCATTTACTATAATTATGATGTATAATGGATTTAATATCTTTAGTAAATATTATGCCTAAATATATTTGACCTGAATTGGGTATGTATTTAAGAAAATCACTAGTGAGAACATTTTTCCCTGTGTATATTGGTAATATTTTAGTTTTTTCTTCATTAAATATCAATCCTGAAATATTCTTGAAATCTGTCATCTTATCAAATAATGACTGCATAGAAGAATTTGTCCCTGCTGATGTAATTAAAACATCATCTGCAAAAAGTTGAATTTTAGATAGTGTATTTTCGTCTATACCAAATCCATCTATATCATTGTTGTTCCTAATCAAATTAGCCCAAGGCTCCATTATTAAAGTAAATAACAATGGTGAAAGTGGACACCCTTGTTTTCTGCCTTTTAATATGGGTATCTTTTGTGAGACATATGTTCCAATTTTAATGTATGCCAACGTTCCTTTATATAAATGTTCAATTAAATTCACAAATGTATTAGAGAAATTTGTACACTTCAATAAGATAAACAGATAGTCCCAACTTACTGAGTCAAATGCTGAACTAATATCAAGGCTTATGAGTGTCAAATCTTTCTTTTTTCTGTTTGCATAATCAGAGTTAAAGTTCTCCTTATATTATCAAAAGTATTTCTATTTGTAATAAAGCCTGTCTGATCTATATCTATTATACTTGGAATGATTGTCTTTAATCTGTCAGCAAATATATTCATGAACATTTTGTAGTCGACATTAAGTAGTGAAATGGGCCTGTATGATGTGCAACTAGTTGGATCTTTATTGGGTTTCAAGATTGGTGAAATAAATGTGTATTGTCAAGATGGGGGTATTATCAATTCATTTTGAGCTGAAATAAAAACCTTATGTATTAATGAATATGTACTCTTAGGAAGGATTTTATAAATCTCAGGAATAATACCATCATTACCTGGTGCTTTGTTTAATTTAAGTTTATTTATTTGTGTGATAACCTCTGTATGTGAAATATTTCTATCTATTAATCCAGCTTGTTGTTTATTAAGTTTTTTGTTCATGTTTGTAATTATAAAGTTCTTTATTCTGTCTTTAGATTCCATATTAATGTTATTATGGTTAATGTTATGAAAGTGATTTCTAAATTCATCTAATATTTCTGGTAAACTAGAAACATTCTTCTTTTTCCTTGAAGAGAAAATTTCTTTGATGTGATTTTGTTTATTAAGCCTTTTCACTTTATTTTTAAGTCTATGTAAGTATTTGGGACTTATTGAGTAAGACAAAAATTTGTATTTCTCTAATGTTATTTTGACTTTGTGATTTAAAATTTCTTTGTATTTCTCATTTAATTAGTGACTTTTTTGTCCATAATATTTTCCTTATTATGTTTATATGAGTCTAATTTGTTTTGTATGTCTATTAATTCCCTGTCCCAAGTTTTCCTTTTGTTATTATACCATCTGATACTTTGTCCATATAAATAAGATTTTAGAGCATCCCAAATGTAAATAATGGAGACATCAGGTGTAGTATTTAAGTCCAAAAAATGTTGTACCTCTGTAAGTATATAATCTTTATAATCTTTTAGTTGGGTTAGGTATGCAGATATTCTTTTGATCTGAACATTATGAGTAATATTTACCATAAATTCAAAGACAATTGAATTATGATCCGATATAGGGCATGAAATGATCTTAGAATTAGTTGTCAGTTACCAGTTGGTTAGAAATAAAGACTCTATCTATTCTTGAATAAGTTCTATGCCTGTTAGAAAAAAAGGTATATGGTAATGATTTAGAATCTGTCTGATTATTAATATCATTCAAATGATATAGATTAATGAAATCCTTTAAATGTTTTGCACTAGATGTGATTTTCCTTTTTCCTATAGTAGTAGTATATTTTTCATGTAGGATATAGTTAAAATCTCCTGCTAAAATAATACCTCCTTTAGAAAATGATATAATCTTATTGAGATGATATTTCACTGTATTAGTGCCAATTCCTGGTATCCAGTATACATTAATCAATGTATAGATTTTCCCATTAATCTGTATTGTAACCAGGCAAAACATTCCTTTGTCATCTTTATAAGACTTAATAATTTTAGGTGTGGGCATATTTTTGTTTCATAAAATAGCCACTCCTCTTTTTTTCTGTGTGTGTTCTGAGCTAACCAAGATTGTATATTTATTAGTGGCTAATTTATCTATATCTTTTTTCAGGAGATGTGTTTCCTGAAGGAATATTAAGTTGGCTCTATGCAGATTAATATATCTCATTAAACTTCCCCTTTTACACGGGTTATTCAATCCATTAATGTTTAGAGAAATTCCTTTTAAAGTTACCATTTAACTTTTATAAACATATAAAACATATAATCAGAATAGCATTTACTAAAGTAAGTATTATTATGTCTCCTCCTTTAGGTATTATGTTAATTATAGCTGCAATTAGTGAAAATCTTAAGAAATTTAGTGAATTTTAACTTTTATTTGTAGTGACAGTGAATTTATAAAATGTGATGTGGATGTCAAAACTATGTACACATGACAAAAATCATATGAAAATATTGTTTGGATTAAATATTGCATCCAGCCTGGAGTTGAAAACTCCAACTTCGAGTAGCAAATACCACTCAAGTTATCTCCCTATCCTAAGCAGCAGTACCCCAGCTGCCACCAAAATTAAATAAATACTAACTTTTATTAACTAAAGTTAAGCTCATTATTTTGATTATCTATTATAGCAGGACTTAAACAATTAATATAACAGTTTCTTATTTTACAGTATAATAAATAAAAGAAAAACAATTATGTAATTAATGTAATAATTAGATATGAAAGTTAAGAAATAAGTTATTATAACATTTACACTAACTAATCTCTATGATAATGTATAAGAAAGTAAAATAGAACTTATAATCAATATCACTAACATGTATTATGTATATCTAATATTTGTTTACTTTAAAACTTATACAATAAATGACTCATTATAAATCATCTTTGAGAAATAGAAACATTACCAACATTATTCTTGAGAATACACTTGTATTATCATATTAAAACTTTTATAGTCATCTTAACAATGTTATGTATATCTATTCTATATAATGTGTACATTATCATAAAAGCATTCTAACAATCTAACAATCTTGAAAGAGAGAGAGAAAAAAATACCCTTTTAGTTGTTTAATATAAACTTGTAATGATAGGTTCTTATTATTTGTTTATGTTCATTTGAATTTAATAACATTTATTATCTAAGGCTATTATGTCTCAAAATATTATTTACATTAGAATATTCATATTTTCTGCCATAACAGTACTATTAATAGTTTTAAAACTTTAAACTACATGTACTACAAACTTCCTTCTCTTACTTGTTCTTACCATTTAAATAAAAATGATTTTTCTTAGTATATGAGATAAAAGAAACAGACTACAAAGCAATGTTGATCTCTAGTTATGCATGAATCATTGTGATGAAAGCCTGCTATATCTCATATATCTGCACTGCAGCTTAGAATGTATCACATGACACTTTCTTCTGAAATAAAATCATAGTAATGCACATACTTATTTATCTTTGTTAAAATAAATGCATTATAATGTTATATATCATTAAATTATATGCACCTATATGCATTGAAATGCAGCAACTATATAAGCTTTCAGAGTCACATATGCATGAGTTTAGCTACTATGCATTCTAAGCTATTTCATTTGTTTACTATGGCATATTAAGACATTAAAAATCATTATAACTTTTACATTTTATAAGTAACATCTTAAATAAGTAAGTTATTATAAAGAAGAACTCACATTTTGTTGTCATAAAGTTCGTTTTTCATCACAATACCGCATTTACAGCAGTTCTACTTCCTGAAACTGGTTTACTTCTTGAATTTGCGACGTGTCTGTGTGAAATCAGGGGTCAAAGTTCAAAATGGCTGCTTTCAGCTTCTCTGTGCATTTGCTGAATGTTGAAGCTTTTAAATCGGCTCAAGGACACTATTCACGAGGATACCTATAATTAAATTGTCTCTTATAACATTCTGGCGGGAATTTTAGTAAAAGTAAGTGATAAACATTCATTTTGAATGTAAAAGGATTTATACAGTGTAAAACCTTCTCGAAGCACTCCACAAGTCATTGCAGTCTCTATGGCAGTGAAACCAAGCCTTAAATTATCTAACATAAACATTTCTTAAATTTATGTATCCCATTTCATTTTCTCATTCAAAGTATGTTACAGACACACATCAGTATTATTAGAACCTTGTTACTTCTTAAAAAAAAAAAAATATATATCTAGATATATATTTACTTGCTGTTTCTTTTAGTAAAGTAAAACCTGAGACACATTACTTACAACTGCTTTAGTTCTAGTCAGCTACAGTTATTTTATATCTTATTATTTGATATTATGTGTTTAAGCAATTTTAAATATAGTATAATATAAAGCAGTTTTATTTAAACAGCATAAATAATTTTAAAGAGATATTTTATTTTTCCCCTTTTCCTTCTCTTTTCATCTTTCCCCCTCTCTGCC
Organism: Protopterus annectens; assembly: GCF_019279795.1. NCBI lineage: Eukaryota > Metazoa > Chordata > Ceratodontiformes > Protopteridae > Protopterus > Protopterus annectens. The sequence goes on along the minus strand of NC_056726.1, from coordinate 1,174,673,574 downwards.
CTCCCTCCTTTCCATATGTTTAGTTTTAAATAGAGTGCTATTATTTAAAATAAAGAAAAAAAAAAGATATAACATATTACTAACCTTAGATCTCTTAGTTACAGAAGTGAAATGAAACAAGTTGATTTATATCAGGTAATTTGTTCCTCATGTAAGTTTGATTATCCATAAAACAAACTTCAGTTCTTGCACATTAGTATAACTTTGTACAAATCATTAAGATATTTATGGTTTTCTTGTAGATGCAGAAACTGTAATTAAAAGGTTCAAAGAAATATAAAACATGTCATTTGTTTTTTAGTCTCTTTTGTTTCTCTGATGTCTTCCAAGATGTTCCTGTTGCCATTCTTAACTAAGGACTTGCCCATTCCATATCCTCTATTTTGTTTAGTATTTTATTTTTTTTAATATATACCAAAGCAGAGTCCAGGTCTTCAAAAATTTTAGGGCCATCAGGTAAAAAGATTTTCAGTTTGGAAGGAAATAAAGATGAGTTTTGAACTGTGCTTTCTTAAGCTCTCTTATTAATGGTAAAAGGCCTTTCTTTTGATATTACCAAAGAGGAATAGTCATTGTGTCAAAGTTGCTTCATTCATTAATTTTATAGGTCAGTTAGCCGATGCAGATTTTAATACCGTCTCCTTGACATAAGATGATAAAAATCTTACAATAACTGATCTAGGATAATTTTTATTTGTATTAGAAATGGATAAAGATCTGTGGGCTCTTTCAATGCCAAAAGAAAATGCCTCTGACAGATCTAAAGTTTTGGGAAGCCAAGTGTTTAAAAAAGATGTAATATTGTTACTTCTATATTTTCTGGCAGCCCAAAAAATCCTTATATTGTTACGTCTGGATCTGTTTTCCAAGTCATCTAGTTTGGATTGAAGGTGGGTGTTTTGTTTCAATAAAAATTCAGTGTTCATTTCTTCTTCCTTAATTCTGTTGTCCATATCATTAAGTGCCTCTCTTCTATACCTGTTATCTGGGCTTTCTGATGTTGTAAATCTTGGTGTAGCATATCCATTTGTTTTGTGGTTGGTTTTCTATAAAGTTGTCAATTTTAACATCCAGTTTATCCATTTTAGTTGTTAGTTGCTGTATAGTTGATAATAATGTCTGAAGCTCTTTCTTAATGCTGGAATCCTGACTGTTAGCCTTGCTGGAACTCATTCTGAACAGAAGTGATGAGAGAGAATTTTCCAAAAGGATTTCTGACAGGAAAGTCAGTTACATTTTCTTTATTTTTTGAATATTATTATAAGTAATGATAGTCCAAACGTTTTTAGAAAGAAAATTATTCCATTAATTGAGTTTTGAAGTAATAATTTCCTGTTAATGTAGTTATGTTGGTGGAGCTGAAGTAATCCGCTGCTACCCTGTGTTCATCCTTCTACACAGATCCTTTTTGACACCTGAGAAACTCTCCAAAATGAACTCTTCAAACAGCAAGTTATGTTGGAGATGTCATCTGTCCACTAATGCTAACTGGTCTCATATTTTTTATGACTGTGCTAATATTAAACCATATTGGAAAGAGATTAACAAATTTCTTCAAGCTATCTATACTAATATATTTGTTTTGACAAAGTATTTAATTTTATTGAATGTTGTTAATAGTAATAATATGAAGAAAGATGACCTGTATTTGTTGTGGACAATGTTAGCAATAGCCAGAAAATGTATAACTAGAAGATGGAACTCTAATGTAGCACCCACAATGGAGGAATTCCTATCATCACTGAAGAAATGCATACTAATGGAGAAAAGAACTAAAGAGTTAAGAACTTTTCCTAAGCCATTGGTTAATAGTCCGTGGAGGAAAGTTTTGAATTTGATTGATACCCTACAGATGGAACCAAACTCTTCCTATCATAGTTTATATATTAACTTATTATTTAACTACAAATGTTTTTATCTGAATACTTTTTGTCAGGCTGAATGTAAATGCTGTAAATAGTTATTGAATGTTATGAATATATTAAATTATTGTGTTATTTCATCAAAATAAAAATTATTTGAGTAAAAAAAGAACTTCTATGACTGTGAATTTGAAAGAATGGTTATTAAATTCCATTCAATGCTTAGCTAAGGCATTAGTGTCTTTTTTATTCTTATATCCCGTAAATGCTCATTAATCCATTTTTTTATTTCCTCTCATTTTTTCCAATATAGAAACATGAGTACATAGTGCAAAAAGCACAATAAATAACATTTTCAGTATTACAGGTACATTTCTTGTTTAATTTTACCATAACATTGTTAATACCAAACGAGGAACTTTTTTTTATCATGCTACCACTACATGGCCCTTTGTAGTTTTTTTTAAGATATTCTTAAGATATCTACCTCTATGGTATGCAATGTTTGTTTTTCCCCAACACAATGTTTGACAACTTTGTTATTGGAAACAACCACCCAATTTTTAAATAATATATCAGCAATTCTTTTACTTGATTTGTTGAATGATGTAATAAAAGCTCACCCCAAAATTCTCATACTCAGAGCTATTAGCTATAATACTTGAAAGAGGGTTAATATTAGTTTGCAATGAGTGCCCCGTAATAATCCTCTTCTCCTGAAATTGAGATAGTAAAGGTTTAAAATAATCCCTCTCTCTCTTATTAATTACCTCTACCATGACTTCATTGATTAGATTGCTGGGGTATCCTCTTTTTAAAAAACATACTCTTAAGTAGGTCGTATTCATTCAAAAAAGCTTTGAATAAAGTTACCATATGTGCAGCCCTTACAAATTGCCCCTTAACAATAGCCTTTTTCTGTTTGTAAGGGTGTGAACTATTGAAATGCAAGAAGCTGTTAGAGTATGTTTGTTTTCTAAATATTTCAGATGCAAAAACCTTTAAAGAAGCATCGTTAGCTAACTTAACATCTAAGTAGGCAATCTCATCATGACCGATACAATGTGAAAAGCTCAAAAACATGGTAGAACCATTAATATACTCTAAGAATTCACTAGCGGTATCTACAGGTCCATCCCAAAAAATAAATATATCATCTAAAAAATGAATATAGGTTTTATAGTGCATGTAATAAGGGGAATTAAATAGATATTTCTTCTCCCACTGTAACATAACTATATTCGCATATAAGCCACCACAAGCAGAACCCATTGCCACCCCTTCTGTTTGAAGAAAAAATTCATTTTCAAAAAGTATATAATTATTTTCTAACACTGTTTCCAGTAAATATTTAGCACATTAATTACACTTTGTGGTTCCCCCTTTTCTGCTAAATATTCACAAAACCATTTCAAACTAAGAGTATGAGGTATGATGGTGTAAAGATATTTTACATCAACCGTGATGAAAGTACCATAATCTAAATACTCAAGTCTGTTAATCCTATCAAGAAAATCCCATGAGTCTTTACACAAATTCAATTCATCAGAAACTAAGGCTTTTAATTTGATGTCTAAGAACTTGGCTAGGGGTTGTGTAATTGACCCCCTAGCATCAACTGTAGGTCTCATGGGTGGATTTAACAGGTCTTTATGAATTTTAGGGAGGCTGAAAATGGTGGGTATTCTGGGGTGGGATACATTAAGATAGTTAAATTCATCAATTGAGATGCTTCCATCAATCAACAGATCATTCAACTCATTTTTTTTTACTTTCCTATAAGCACCATTCACCTCATTTAATGAAACTTTCCTATAAGATTTACTATACAAAAGTTTCATTCGATATAGGAATTAGTATTCATAATAAAAATGCCACCCCCTTTATCAGGTTTTATGAGTCTCACATTATTATTTACACTTATTTTCATAAGCCTCTCATGCTCATCCTTAGTAAGATTTGTGACTGCATTGTCATGCCTTAAATTATGAAAATCTATTTCACATAATTTTTCAAACATTTGAAGAGAAGGATGACTAGGGGAGGTTAAATGTACTAGATATTTGTAATGGCTTGCTGGTCTATTCAACATTTTGAAATAAAATATTTAAATTCAATTTCCTTACAAAGTGCTTTAAATCAACAATAGTTGTAGCCACGTCAAAACATTCCTTAGGCACACATGTCAAACCCTTTGTTAATAAATCACAATCATAAATGCCAATAGAAATAGAAGAGAAATTAAAGACTTTAAAGTCCCCTTTTGTGTTCTTGTGGATAGTCAATAAATCAGAGGTATCAGCGGTCAAATTTACCTCCAACCTTGAGAGTTGGCCCTCGAGTTCCCCCTCATGTTCCCTCTTGGGTTGAAGGAGTAACCCCCGCGACCTGGTTTACTTGGTAACCTCCTTGTAAGAGGACATCTCTGTTGTTCCTGTCCCTCAACCATTCTGATCGCCTCAGGGTTGGAAACTCTTCTTCCTCATCTAAAAAAAATCTCTTGATTATCATCTACATTCCTCGTGTTGTAATTTGAGTTCTCACCCCAACTTTGGGCCTTAGGAAGTTCAGGTTATGCAATGTTTTTATGATATTCAGCCTTATCTCTGTCAATTGTTCTCAATTTCCGGTTCTTTATGTTATTTATTTGATTCTCAATACTCTTAAATGTGTGGTTATATTCAAACATATTGTTTACATGAGTCCCATCCTCCACAATACTTTTTTCTGGTTCCATCACCTGTCTACTCAAACTTTCTATAGTAGTCTGATCATGCCTGACCACCAGCTCCATGTATTCAAAGCCATGGTGGTCAAACATAGCAAGCAAGTCTTTGTGAAATGCGGAATTCGCCACTAAACCAGTGGGAAACTGCCAAATCTGAAGCCCTTTCTGGACTATTGGCAATTTTAAGCATTCCTTAAAGTACAAATTATTGAGTTGTAGCTTTTTTATCTTTAGTAGCAGATGATCAAGTCTTTGCAATTTATCAAAATAATTTGCTGTACTTACGGGTGCATTCGTGGAGAGCTTGGATTCAAATTCAACCACTTGTTGGTAGTGAAAGTTTCATTACGTATGGTTAGTTGTATTTTATTCGCACATGTACACATTAAATCTGTACCTGTCATGAAAGAGAGATCAGAACAAGGCTATCCTTTGTTTCAGAACCAAGCAGTACTATCAGCCTTATTTAGTGTGCAACATACAGTTGCTATATAGAAATCCATTTTTTTAGTTATAACATCTAAAATAATTCTACTAGAAAAAAATCCATTCTGACACTTATATATATATATATATATATATATATATATATATATATATATGGGTCCCCTTTAGTTGACCTTTAGTTGACCGATCGATTCCCGACACGCAGAAGACGAAGACCAAACGACCGACAGGTAAGTTACCGAGTGGGTTTGCCGACAGCAGAAAGACCGACAAGGGTAATGTGTGAGCGTGACTCGATAAGTGTGCGACAGTGACAGAGTTAGGAGCGGTCAGGTAAGTGTGCGATATTGTGGGATTTTTGGGTTAGGCTGTGGGAAAGGTGAGTGTGTGTTAGTGTCGGAGTTAGGGTTCGGTTGTAAGTGTGTGATAGTGAGGGACTGTAGTTTAGTAAGGACGGGTTAAGTGAGTTAGGTTTAGAGGCGGGTAGGGTGAGTGCGATAGTGACGCTTTATGTTTTTGGGTGGGTTAAGTGATAGGGTTTAGGTGCAGGTAGGTGAAGAGGTGTAGGGTGGGTTAAGTGAGTTAGGGTTAGGGTGCAGGTAGGGTGAGTGTGCAGTGTCGGACCTTCGGGTTAGTGGGTTAAGTGAGTTAGGGTTAGGTGCAGGTTGTGTGTTGTCGGTTATCCAGGTGTGGTTTGTGTGTCAGCGAACTGGCATGTCTGTCTTTTAAAGTAGACCCATATATATATATATATATATATATATATATATATATATATATATATATATATATGTGTGTGTGTGTGTGTGTGTGTGTGTGTATGTGTGTGTGTGTGTATATATATTTATATATATATATATATATATATATATATATATATATATATATTTATTTTTTTTTTTTTTGATATTTTAGTATAGGTCTAACACATAGTTAACATGTAGTCCAAATTCTCTGTCAATTTTGTATGTTTCTTCTTCTAAACTTTTGTATAAAATTCTCTGACAATTTTGTATGTTTCTTCTTCTAAACTTTTGTATATATGTTTCATTTTAAAATTTTTTAATTTTGTTTTTGTGTGTTTTTGGATTATCATATTGTATGGAGATTTTCTCCCCGGGCCTTCACTGAAAATGGGCAAACCTGCCTAGTCGGACTCTCCTGGTAAAAAATGTAAAATAAATAAGTGTACCACTATCTGAGAATTTCTACACTTGACTTGAGACTGTTACTCACGTTTATTTCAATGATAAATGCCCTCCCTGTATCAAAGTGATAACCAGGATGGGGTAAGGGTGGGGGCAGTTGCCCCATATGCAAACTGTTAGGGTATTCAGTAAGCACCACAGAAGAGGTTCCAGTTGGTTACCACAAGTTAGTACAATTGCCAATAATCTATTAAGTAGCTGTTTAAAATTATTTAAAATTCTGTGTATTGTGTGTGTTAGAAACCATAGCAAGGTCCTTCCTATGGTTTCTCTAAGAGAGATAAGAAACAGCTGCTATGTATCTCTTTGCTTGGAGCAGGAAGACATTTTTTCCTCTGATGGTACCCAACTCTTTTATTTTGCTCATCATTTCTGGAGACATTTTCTTTTCTTTCCTTTTTTCTTGTTCCCAGCTATAGCTCAGTCCTGGACGCATTGCTGGTCTCATTTGCATTCCTTTTGGCTCTGGTGTCGCTACAGGATGGTCAATGTGAGTGTGGCATTCAGCCTTGAAAAAGGAAGGGGAAGAATTGCTCTGAAAGCTGGGTCTTCATTATATCTTCCCACAGCTTTAGGATATTTTAAGGAAAATCTAGGGACTTTGGGAAAAGTCTAAGAAATTCTTAGATATGATCACGCAACATGGCAACATCCACTCTCCAAATTGTTGTTTGTTCTAGAACTTGAGTTCTCTAGCTTTGTAATAACTGAAAATAAACAATAAAAAATAGCAGAAAAAATAAGCCTCTCCCTTACTGGGCACTGCAATTCTGCCCACTAATTTGTTCCCATTACATCTTTCTCCCCTAACACAAGACAACATTTTACACTGCAGATTAGTAGTAAAGTAAGTTTTAAATGATGTAACTGTCATTGTATTCTGTTTACAACTCAGATGTACTCATGTTGCGGTTTTGAATTTAGCTTGATCCACTCACATTTTAAATGCAAAATATTTTCAGAGTTGATTTGGTCTCCCCTAAATTTGGAAAGGTCCCTTCTTAGAGAGGTATGGTCGCCTTGAGAACACACTGCCCTATACCAACCAACAAAACTAAAAAAAAAGTCCAAAAATCCCAAAAAAATAAAAAAAAAGCACCACCCAACACCAAGTTGGATACAAAATGAGAACCTCATCTTGGCTTTCAGACCATTGTTCACACAATTATTCCATTTCCACTACTGGACAATACTGAGTTTGCCAAGTGTGACTTTTGTAGCGATGTTATCCTCAAATGTAACCTCTCCAATCCCCCAAATTGTACTTCTTTTAGCACACAGGCAAACTATTCTTTGCAGCTATAGTTATGATGTTTAGATAAAGTGGCAATTTGTAAACTCAGGATAGGCAAGATTCTTCTTTTTATTTTTGCTTACTAATTTTACTTTTAATTATTACTTTTATTTCAAGGTCTTGATATGGCAGAGATGACAAATGCCAGTTTGTAAACTGGGGAATTAGTCACCCATACTGTCCTTTTGATCATATATGGAATACAGCTGGTGGGCAGGAATCAGTAATGGACACAACACACTCTGTATTAAAATAAGCATCAAAAGTTTCCAATTAATTTGTTTACATTACAAGAAGGCAACTGTCATTTACTCTGATATTTCATTTTGGCTATACTGTCTTTGCTAAGTTTCTTTTACCACTACAGATTCTGACACATGTCCTATATATTAGTTGCAAAGTTTACTTTTTCTTAGACACTAACAACCTGCACTGATTCAGAGAACCCAACTCAGGCAGAGCTATTATTTGCCATAATGTTGTTTGTATTATTTATTTTAATGATTTTTGATATGTTTAATGGTTACAACTAAGTATTTACAATTAAACCAGTAAGTATAATAACAGTGAGCATGTTTCACAAATTAAGAAAAAATCACATACTAAGTTAATAACTATTGAAACTCCAAATAAGGTAGCACCAGCTAAAAAACAAAACTGAGAAAGCAGAAGACAAAATAGAAGCTACAGGATAAAAGATAGGTTAGGATGTTTACTGGTGTATCTGTCAAATGGATACACTTGGAGACAAACAAAATATGTAAGGAGCCCAGTGAAGTACGAACCCTGCCAAAATAGGCACAGAGTTTACCATTGACAAACATTGATAAACTGTGTAGATCCCTAGATTATAGAAGATCACTCACCAGGTTCCAAGGACCCAAGCCTGTGCTAGGGCTCAGGATAGCCATTCTACTTCATTCTGTATTTCACTGGCTGCTTTTACTCTTGGCTTTTCTATGACTTAAGAAGATCTCTCTAGATTTAGATTGGCACTGGCTTCTTGACCTGATGTCTGGGGTCTATATTATATGTTCAAAGAGACTTTTCTTCGAATATATAATCATTGACCCCTAAAGAGCGAACGCTCTAAAGCACGAATGGTCACATCAGTGAATTTTTTCCTTGGAAAAAAAATTACGGGGCCATACACAAAAACACAAACTTCAAAACCCTAATCAAGTGGGGGGACTTTATCCCCACACACCCCGGCATGGGGGGGTTGTGCCTCCCACACACCCCCAACTAAATATACCAACTCTGAGATTGCTCTACATTGGGGAAAAGTGAAATTCCTGATAACAGCTAACTGAATTTTTTTCCTAAGGAAAAAATTTGTGGATGTGGCCATTCGCGCTTTAGAGCTTTCGGTCTTTAGGGGTCGATGATTATATGTTTGAGGAAAAGCCTCTTTGAACATATAATATAGGCCTGATGTCTGAGTATCACACTTTATGAGTTTATTTCTGGCATTTGTGCTCCCCACTGTTCATGTCCCTGAATCCTACAGCTACTGGCTATTATTAAATTACAGAAGGAACAGAAATCAGACTACAGAATGAGCCATGAATCAGATTACACTTGGGACATAAATCACATTACAGAAAGAACAATAAAACAATATATACATATTTGTGTGTGTGTGTGTGTGTGTGTGTGTGTGTGTGTGTGTGTGTGTGTGTGTGTATAATTTTTTTTTTCCCCTGAACATGTTGGTTTGTGGTGTTGCTTTCTCACATTACGATTAACTGGTCTTTGTTGTATTGCTGTAGTTAGGCTTGGCAGTTAGGGTATGATGTACCTCTAAGACTTTTCAGCAGGTGAGAAAGATCAATTATACTTTTCTTATTTTAAGAATTCTAGTCTTTCTCGGAGATGGAGCAATCCCAAGTGAGAAAATGTAAATAAAGGCATGTGACGGGCGAACCTCTCTAACTTTGGGATCCTCCAGGTATGTTTCTTCTAATTTTGACTTTTATACTCCTGTCCCTATCTGACCGTTAAGCCTCCCCCTCAGCCACTTGGCTGGCCCATACATCCTCCCCAGGAGAAATCCCTAGGATCCATTTATTCCACTAGGGGTAAAGGCAGAGTTCTTCAGGACTAGTACTGCCACAGATGTGAGAACTGGGGATTTACTTTGTGCCCTACCATTTCCTTGCGGCAGCCCAAAGATCTTTACGGTTTGTGACATGCAAAAAGAGTTGCAGTGAACTGCCAGACCAACCAGTGATGTACACCTGTAGATGCATAAACTCCCTACAATCTTGAGACAAATATCTTCACTGGCTATCCATCCTTCCCTGAAAACATTCCAGGCATCGATCACTTCCAATCCACACTGAAAGAAAAAATTCGGATTATCCCATTTTTTTTCTTCTCCCCAAACCACTCTATCAACTGATCTGGGATTGCATGGTTTATAATTAGGGATCTTTCCCTCTAGGCCTCAGAGCTGAATAAATGTTCACATTTGTACAAATACAAATGCAGTCTGAATCCATGGGCTTACATCTTATATGTACTTCAGTTAATGGTTTGCACACAAAAATATACAAGCTATTGACCTTAGAGTTTGTACATTTTGATCAAATGTAGTAGACTCTTAGTTTTTTATTAATTAATTATCTCCCATCCACTCATCAAGATTTCTTGAAGAGAGAGTCAGTGCTCTGCCTAATATGAACTGGGATCTCTTTCAAAGCCAAAAAGCTCTGGACCTTGAATGAATCTATCCCTCCCCATGTCCTATTCATACTTGTGGGTCCTGATGGATTTGGATTTTTGAGGGTGGAGCATGTCCATCATCCCTGATGACATGGCCTTGTTGCTACTGAATAGAGCTGAAGTTTCTTTGGTCTGAAGAAGACATATGTTTGGAGAGAGACCTGATCCTTGCTTACATACATTTGTGGTCTCTCCATCATGGGTCTGATGAGGAGGAATATGGGGGGAAAATGACATCCCCTCTGGATGATGAGAGGTCACTGTCGATGGGTCCCCCAGTCTCTGATTAATTTTTTTTTCCGTCAGGGTGGGTTGCTGTCTATGTGATAATTTGTGGGTACTTTTTTTCCCAAAGGGATGACTATTTTGGCATTTAGTTTTTTTAGTTTAGCACCGACTCCCACACACCAGTTGTCCTTGTCTGTGAGGCCTTTTGTAGGATAGGTGTATTGGGACACCACTTGTGACTGGTTTTGAGTCTGACATTGCTCCAGCAATTTTTACTTTTATGGGTTCTGTCCTTTTGCAGTTGCAAACCCATCTAGTGACATACACATTTACATTTAAGCTGTTGAGCTTATCTATGATGCGCCCTTTACAACTTTCTTTTAACTTAAATGGTTGATTCAAAATCAGATCTCAGCAGTGTTTAAGAAACAAGTGCAATGATTAACAACATTTCAAAAAAATGCAGCTCTTACACAGGTCCTAAATATAATGTTTTTCATCTTCTTGGTATCGGCATTGTGAGGAATCACTTAGTTATCATTATAGGCATGTGATTTTCCTTCAGTATATCATATTTATGATATTGTCAGTACAGTTACATTCTGACAAAACCAGTGTTTCTGTTGTGTAAGCAAAATGATAAAGGTTCTTCTCAGCTGTGCAGATATGAACCACATGAAGTTAATGTGCAGCACAGTGTCTACTGCAAGGCAATGTTATGTAATGTTTGAATGATATGGTCTTCTTCACCAGTTGTTCTGCAGCCTTATGTTGTGTAGCCATTTCACATGAAAAAGGGGATTTAGAAGTAGTTGTAATGGAAAAGTGCATAGTGAACATTCATCGGACATATATAGTACCATATACACTAAGTTATCTGTTAAATACCCTACATTTATTTTTGGTTGATTGACATATTGTCAGTCAGCCAGCCTTATGTATCTATGCACATATATAATTGTCTCTGATCCTGCTTTACACCTCATCTCTTAACTACAAAATTAATTTTTTCTACCCTGCATAGTTTCTTCCCTCATATCTGTTTCTTTGAATTTCTAAGCTCTAATCACTTAGTATATTATTTAGCTAACAAACCCACTAATGCACCTCTTCAAATGTTCAGTGTTCAACATTTACTAATGCATAAAGTATCTTTAATACCGTAATAGTTGTCTCTACTTTCATATGAATGGAATCTAATTATTAAATATAAGTGTAATTGCTAATGTGTATTATTTAATTTCTTTTCATTTATCTTATGGCATGCCTGTTAAAAATGTTTATAGCATGTTGGTGTTTCTCTTCCCGCCGTTCCATTGAAAAGTGTGTCTTTTTTTTCACTAAACCCATTCGGAGAAACTCAGTAAACCAAAGAAAAAGAAAAAATAAATATGCTTTAAATATGTTTTGTATAACCAGCCGTGTCTCTTTTTCTGATGATTCTTTGCATGATATTTCATTCTGCATTATTTCCTTTTTGCTGTCTTCCCTTCATTTTATCTCATCAAAAGCACAGCTTTGTTATCTCTTTCTCTTCTCTTGCCTCGCATATATTATTTGGAGTAATAAGACATAAAACCTAGCTTTGTAGAGCATATCTAACCTAATCACATATGACCCCTAGTTGCAGAAAGCAGTGGTAAATTTAAGAGAAAGTGAGATTTCTCTCTTTATTTAAAGATCACCAGGACGTCAAATTGCACTTGGCATTATTATTATTGAGTGGTGCATTGGTAATAAAATGCTGCTGATTAAAAAAAAAACACATAACTATGGCTATATATTGTACATTTGTCACATACTAATTTCTTATTTCTCAGAGCTGCACAGTCTGTGAGAATCCGCACACCACCATTTAACTGACAGGCACATTTTTTCTCTAGTATATTAGTGACCCTCAAAATCCTCTGGTACTATAAAATGTGCATATATTTTTTTCTGTTTGTTTAAAATAGTGTAGTATAAATGATAAATAAAAGTCCAAAGCATCGTGTGGGCATTTCTTAAATAACCTAGGCCTACAAATGCAAGAATCAACTCTAAAAGGTACAATGGCACCACCTTAAGGCGAATATGTGAAACTGTATAGTTGGTATTTTTGCAGTTTGCAGTTTTTTTTCCTCTATTAGCAGTTCAACATGGTAAAAAAGTGATATATTTCTGATACACATTATAAAACATTCTTTTTTATATATTTTTGTAAAACTACAGACATATACATGCAAATGGGTAGTCCACCAAATCCTTATTTCACTGGACATGTGTAGTCCTTTTTATTTAACCTTCTTGATGAGACCTCTGCTTAAGTAGCCCCATCCCACTGTGATTATAAAGTTGGTATGATTATTCTAGGTATATTTATTTTAAAAAAGTTCACCTTGTCTAGGCCATTTCACTAGTGTAGTATCCCACATGAACATAGTTGTTTAGAAATGAATTTTACAAACTTGTTTCACCACTGGAACAAAGTTCAATGTCCTTCTTCACTGATATAATGATGGTCAGGGACTTAAAAGAAATTAAAATGGACATTAGATATTTTAATGCAGCATTAAAATGGTGTTCAGAATGTTAAAGAAAATAATGTTTACGCGTTTAGTCTTCTTTAATCAGGCAAACAAAACCAGATTATTATATTATTTGTTTTGCTGAAAGGAACTTTTTTTTTTTGGGCCAGAACTCTATGCATGAACTTATTAGGCAAATTGATAAAGTGAAATTATTCAAGAAAACTCTATGTACCGACTACTTTATCAATAAAAACAAACATAGCTTCTTCAGTGACACCCAATAACTGTAAGAAACTCTTAATGTATTAAGCATTCTGATCTGTTTACTTGCTGTGTAAGAAGAGAGAGAAGAGAATAAAATAAAAAACAAAAAATCTCACTTTTTTGTTTAGTTAGATTTTATTTATTTATTTATCATTTGTTGACTGGGATGGTGCCACTAGGCAAGTAGCCTCTTTCTAGAGGAGACCTGAAGTGCTGTTTATACTACTAAGGGAAATTAGACCAGGGCATCGAGGAACTACCCCTATCCTTTTCAATAGGCATCATGGAATCTTTTCCATTCACCTGAGCCACCACCAACTCAGGCAGATGGGACCTCAGTTTACATCTCATCCAAAACACAATACACTCAGGAATGCAGCATCCCCCTTATGCTGTATTGCAGCGTTAGTAATTGATCTACCTGGAGTGCATTCTGTATTGCAGTGTGAAGGTTAAGTGTTCATTCTATTTCCTTAATTCTTGTGCTGTGTCTAGTGTATCAAGTTATTATATGTGTCTATGTATCTGTATTTGCCTTTTTGGCTCATATTAAGGCTGAAAAAGGCCTTTGGTCAAGTTCACCTACCCAGTTAGCAAGCATTAAATAAATAAATGAGACATAGTTTATTCGCAGTTTATTGCCATAGCCATTACATCTGTGCTGCCACGAGTCTGTATACAAGACAAGAACAGCGTGTATACCAAATGCTGGTATGGATGCATATCTTAAAAATTGTTTGCTTGACAGTCTTAGCAAATATATTTATTTATCTGCATTTTATAACAGGAGTAAAACACTAATCCACATGGACATTTTTAAGACTTGGCCCAGGAACAGGATCTTGCTCAGAGTCAAATAGGAGACAGATGGAAGCTGAGTGACTCAACTCTTCTAGAATCAATGTAGTCTTATCCCAGCAGAACTTTCTTAAAACATGAAATCCTATTCCTGTTTTGTCTACTCTAAAATTAATTATAGGATGAGATAATTGTAGTTCAAAGTAACTGTCAAGTAAAACAGGCTTTTTGTTAAGCTTGTACACTAATATTCACACATCAGGATACACTGCCCAGCTCCAACTCTATAAACAACATATTGAACTTATTGAAAAAGTTAAGCATTAGGAACAACAAATTTGTGAGCAGTATTCCAGAGTGCAACCGAGAAATGCATGTAATACCCTTAGATGCAATATTACCATACAAATTAGTTATCTGAGCATGTATACTGCAAATGCACATTATGTATTGTACTTAAGCAAAGCTGGTCTTGGATTGCAGAATACCAGAAAGTTATAAAAGAAAAGAAGTGCAGGAAGAAATGGGAGACAGAAGAGATGGACCAAACTAAGAAAGAAGACTTTTTGGCTTACAAAGAGGCTAACAAAAAAGTCATAATGGCACAAAATAAGGCATTTGAGAAATTCTACTGATTTCCAGGAGACACAGCAGATAAAAGAAAGAAGCTCTATCAGGTTGCAAGACAAGGACAGAAAGATAATGGAGATAGTCATGAGACGCCATTCATGAGGGATGCCAGCTACACTCTGCTCACCTTTCTAGAGGTCATTAACGGTAGATGAAAGGAGTTCTACAAAAAGCTTCTGAATGAAGTAAATCCCACAGAAACTGCTCTGCTTCAGACACAGCCTATAATGAAAGAGGAAGAAGAATCGTCCTATGAAGAGCGCCAAGGAAAATGCATGCATATGAGCAAACCAATCAGGTACTTCCAGCTGACATTATCAAAAACGTTCTCCATATTTAAGCCCATATTAGTTCAGATCACTTAGTCATATCCTTTAAGTTTGCAATGCAGCATGATGTATCTTACCTCTCTCCAACTGACTTTGCAGCAAGTAACTTACTATAAGCATGGAAAAAATGTAAAGTCACGTTGTTTAGCCCAGGTACAAACTGGACCCAGTGCAATGCAATCGGGCTGTTCTTTCCTCTTCTCTTCCCTCCTTCTAAACTGTACACAGTGCAATCCAAAACCAAGAAAATGGAATACACAAAATGCTGCAGGATGGGGTCTTTTTTCCTGATCAGGGCCACACCATTATACTGTACCCCATAGAATACTGGTGGACAACCCATCACTGCCTGGCTTTTCTGATTTGTCAGTTATGAGAAATCACAATATAGCACAGCACACTGCCTCTCAGACAGTGAGGCCAGCCTCCGGGGTGAAACCTGTGACTGTTTCCAGGAAGGCCTGAACAAGTCTGATAGTGCTGTCTACTTAGACATTTAGCTATACAGTATCAGTTTTTTATGGGTTCAGGCGAAGTGCAGAATGATAATAATCAATGAGTTTGTGTCTCCGAATACAGCTTAATAGTAACGGAATAATATGCCAAGCAAAATCTCAGTTATTTCATTTCTTTGTGCATTTGTTAAGAGTCAGACAGGTCAGTCTGTTTCTATAAAGTATAGCATATTCAATTTTGCAATAGGACGCCCAAATTACTTTTTTTTTTTTCTTTCTGGGATAGTTGAAAGGCTCTTCTGTAATTTGAAAGAGGTTCAGTGTACAACAGTCTAAGAATAGTACACCACAGCATAATGCATTAACATGCCATTGTGTTGTAGTGTCCTGTATCATGCATTGTCTGTTTCATTAAATAAATAAACCATTCTGCAGGGATGGTGCTGCTGTTTTTAAGAATCACAATGTTATAGGGGCATCACAAAGCATAGAGCAGTGAAGAGTAACAGACTTAGCTGTTATTTTTCAGTTAAAATATTTTAAACCTATAACATTTCTTTTTCAAGTAAAATATAACAGCAGTGCTCAGTGTCTCTGTATCTACCCAATTGTCACCATCACTGTGTACTTTGTGCATGGAGTCTGTTTTAACTCTAATTTCTGTTGTTTTCCCTTATAATTTTACATGCTATATCTGTGACCATGACTTCTGCAACATAATTTCCATTTCCTCTTTTCTCCTTTTTGTCCTGTGTTTCATTCTACTTCAAGGTCACAGGATCACCTGCTGACATTTTTATTTTTATTTCCAAGTTTTTATTACTTATATTGTTTACAATGTTTGTGTAGTCCACATGAATGGTGCACCAAACACTCTGATGCTCAAGTCCACATGTATGGTGCACCAAACAGTGTGACGGTCACTGGGTAATTTCCAAATAATTTTTTTAAGTAACCAAGCAAACATTTATCTTACATCCTCTGTCCCAGTTGAAGACCAGTGGTTACAATTCCAGTTTCAACATCCTTAAAATTTCAGTTCTGATTAACTGCCTATGGTTACTTATATTTGCCACCAAAGGAGCTGCCTCATATTCAATGCATATATCATTATTTCAACCACTCTATGCATTCTTACAGATTTAAATCCATCCCTTAACCATTAGCAACCAAAACAAGAAAGGAGAAATCAACCCATTTAATTCCAATCTCCAGCTCCCTAAATTATATACACTGCTTCATCACACTCTTTACATGAGCAGTCCAACTCACTATCAGCTAGAGACATAACTCTCCATTCTTCCTACTCAAATATTCCCCTGGCACCATTAGGTTAATCCCCCTTCTGAAGCTCACCTTCTTAAGTACTGTGCTATTCAGTTAATCCTCATTTAAAGATTCTTTCTACATACACAATTTCCTAGCTGCCTAATTACTGTTTGGGCTTACTCCTGGCTTTAATTCTTTCCTCATGAGATTTTACATCAAATCCCTCATCTCCTTCCACTCTGGATTTTCTTCTGTTCTTGAGTAATTTACTTTTTTCACTACTATTCCCAATAGTTTTTCTGCATTTGTTACTTCTATTCCAGTTTTCCAATGTAAGAGTCATAAATCTCTTCACAGTTTTACTGATCCCTGTATAAATTGTGTAAACCATCAGTTAACGTCTTTGTTTCTTATTCAGTGTCTTCCACATGCAACAGGTAGCACACTTCCTTTGGTGCAGAAGGTTGTCAATTCCATTCCCACATGAGGTAGACCAACTGCTGAAACTGCAGTGCAGCATAAGGGGAGTGCTACACTCCTGAGTGTGCCATCCTTCAGAGGAGATATTAAACTGAAGTCCCACCTGCAGCTCATATGGATGTAAAAGATCCCAGTGCACTTATCCAAAAGAGTAGGGGTCCTTTATTGATTTTATTTACATCTTTTTATCTTATATACATATTTATATTTTTAAATATGTATACATATTTACAAAAGTATGTAATATTTGAGTAAATTTAATTTTTATTTTCATTTTCTACACATAATCTATTTTTCTTATATACATACTTCTTAATTTGACCCACACTCCTGTTTCCATAACCATAATCTGATCTTTTTTTAATATTAATGACAATGTCCATTTTCCATTAAACATACTTTCATTAATCGCGTCTATATTATCTTATCGAAGTTTCAGAATATCGAATCTGATATGGTCGACACCATATCATCGAATTCTGAAACATCAAAAGATAAAAAAAAAATGCCTAAAAAGAAAAATAAATAAAAACTTACCTTTGCAAGTAGGAGGGCAAACCCCCCACCGCACCCCTCATGTGGGGGGCTGTGCCCCCCCACACCCCCTACTTAAATATACCAACTCTGAGACCGCACTACATTGAACTAAATGGAAATCTCCCCTTACGGAGATTTCCATTTAAACGTTTGATGTTTTTTTGCTTTCGCTAATCTGGTGCCGACAATATCAGCTTTGATATTGTCGGCCTTCGACAACGTGAAGTAGACCCCATTAATCTTATCATTCCATGCTACCCACACTACATAAAACACTTTTTATCCAAATTCAATTTATTTTTTCACTTCTGTTCTTATAATAAACATATTCAGTACTATCCATGCTTATACTATCACTGCTCTTTAAATTTCCAAAAAAATTCTGTATATAATTTGTCCCACAGTTTTTAATTCTCTTACATTTCAATAAACGTTCTGTTATTTCTTCTTCACCACAATACAAACATTCATTGTTTGTGGCATATTAGTTTTTCTGGTATATATTTTTTTTTATTTCCAATCTCCATAAAAATCTTGACATTGAACTTTATCACTACACTATTTCTTTCTTTAATTGCTTTAATATTTTCTTCTGGTACATTGTCTTCTTCTGTTTCTTATATTTTGTTGATATGTCTGTATTTCTTTATTATACCATTCTTTTATTCTTTTATTTCTTAATATTGTTTCCCAAAATACTTCATGCTTATGTTTAAGTAATAGTATCACTAAATTCACATTTTTTTTCATTTAACCATTTTAAAAAACATATACAAAATTTAATCAAAGTCAAAGTAAACTTTGTCATGTAGAACTACACATGTAGACTAAACAAAATTTTGTGCATCAGCTCAGTTCTTGAGGTTACAAAGGAAAGTGAAACAACACATGCAAGTAGAAGAATAAACATAACTAACAAATATAATACTACTCCCAATATACGCAAGAAAGAACAGAGACATTTACCAACCCTCATATACGAAAAGAATACCCTCCTCTGAGTTAAATTAGCTACTCTAAACTAGCACAAAACACATTACAGATTGAAATGCCTAAGTTATTTGTCAAAGTCAAAGTAAACTTTATTGTCATACAGATCAGCACAGAGGAAAAAGTGCTTGTACCATAAGAATTATAGTTTACAGAAGGAAGATTAATAATAATTTAAAAATACTGAAATAGAAATCAAAACTAAGATACTAAAAATAAACACAATAAAGTATAAAGTGTAAAGTGAGCTACCCATTTAGCAGGTTAAGCTATGGATTTGTTGTTCGGCAGTCTGATAGCACATGGGAAGAAGCTGTTATGGAATCTGGATGTCCTGCATCTAATGATTCTGTAGCGCTTCCTTGTTGGCAGGAGTTTGAACAGTCCATAGGCCGGATGATGTATATCCCTCAGTAGTTTTCGGACTCTGCCATAGCATCTGTTTGAATATATGTCCTGTAGGGACTGAAGGTTGGAGCCAATGATTTTTGTGGCTTGTTTAATGATCTTATCCAGTACCTTCCGATCGGCATGAGAGCAATTTCCATACCAGACAATGATGTTGTTTGTCAGTATGCTCTCAATTGTGGCTCTGTAGAAGGTAAGTATTTGTCTAATATTACTTGAGTGAGTTAAATTATACTATAGATATAATAAATAAATATTGCACTTATTTGGAATACATGTAAGTATATATTGCATAGATAAATAACAACTTACTTATTATGTGTCTAGAACCCTGGGACTAGTGCCCGAGTTCAGATGCCCAATCACTGTAGGGTAAAAATTGTTACTGAATCTTGTAATCCTACTGTGGATGCTGCGATGTCTCCTGCCCGATGCCAGATGCTTAAACAATCCATGCTCAGGATGCGTGTTGTCCTGTATTATTTTGATGGTGAATCAGATGCTTCTTGCACAATGATGTTGTATCAGTGGAAGACTGGAACCTGTTACCTTCTCTGTAGTGCCTTCATTTCTGTAACTGTGCAGCTTCCAAACCACACTGGGAAGTTGCAGGTGAGGATGTTCTCTATTGTACCTCTATAGAAGGTGAAGAGAATATGAGAAGGAAGCTTAGCCTTTTTTAAGCCTTTTTAAAAAGTGGTGGTATTGGTGCAGTTTCTTGACCAGTTGGCTGGTTTTCCTGACCATGACAGATCCTCTGATATGCGTACACTGAAGAATTTCATACTCTTAACCCTCTATACACTTTCACCATTGATCCTGAGCAATGGGTGGTTTGTTCTCCTTTTCCAGAAGACAAAGATAATCTCTTTGGTCTTACTTACATTCAGGTCAAGGTTGTTCCTCTCATACCAACTGATCAGAGATGCTATCTCCTTTCTTTAAACACTTTCATCTTCCTTTGTGATGAGCTCCACAACTGTGGTATCATCAGCAAACTTGATGATGTGCTTAGCATAGTAGTCGCAGGTCAGGATGATGAATAACAGTGGGCTGAGAACACATCCCTGTGGAACCCCAGTGTTAATCATGATGCACTTTGATGTGGTCTTACCTGAATACACCCGCTTTGGTCTGTCAATCAGGAAATCCAGGATCCAGTTACAAAGATGTTTACTGATTCCTAAATGTGCTGGTTTTTCTATCAGCTGAATTGCTATCATCATACTCAATGCACGGCTGAAGCCTATGAACAGCATCCTCGCATAGTTGTCTTTGCCCTCTAAATGCTCAAGGGAGATGTGCAGTGCTACTGATATGGCATCAGCCGTGGATCAGTTATCTCTGTACTAAAACTGCAGAGGGCTAAAATCAGGAGGTAGACATGATGAAAGATGCTTTTTGATCAGCTGCTCCAAACATTTCATAACAGTGGATGTCAGAGTGACTGGTCTGTGGTTGTTAGGGCTGGAGAGAGTGGTTTTCTTAGGTAATGAGGTGATGTTAGTTTCCTTGTAGCATGAGAGTACTTTTGCCATGGCAAGAGATGATGCATTTTATACCACTGTATTTAACATACCTAGTCATTCTCCCTTGTTGATATATAGTACTCCTCTTTTAGCAGGATTTAATCTAGAACCCCATATAAAAGAAAAAAAAACATCTTTCTAACAATGGTTTATTTTATGTTATCAGAATCATAACAACACTTGATAAACATGCTGCTTTACCTATTAATACTAAATTAATTAGACTTAAATTCTTCTTACAAGCTAATCTGTAGGTTTTCCATAAAGCACAATTATCTTTCAATTCAATTAATACTGTATGTCATTACTTTCTATTGCCTTCTTTATTAAAATGTATTCCTAATGCAGAGATTTCTTTAATAGAAAACTGTATACCTTCTTATTTTTATTTTATCTTCCATTCCTTTGCTTTGCTCTTTATTTAAAGTCATACCTATTTCTTTCAGTTAACTAAATAAAGTATAACTTCTCTCATCTATTACCTATTTTTAGTTGTTATAATAATACCATCTGCATATGACATCATAATTAGAATTTCAACATCTGCATGAATTACATATTTTGCATTCTTCATTTTACAATTAACCTCACTGACTAATGTATTCATAACTAAAGTAAATAGTGTACTATTCATAGGATGCCCTTGTCTTACAGTATTACTCAAATCTATTTCTTTAGTTACCCAACCATTCACTAAGACTCTTACTTTATTATTGTTATACTCTGTTATACATACTTGCTTAATTTTATTGCTAGCATTAAACATTTCCATTATTTCTCACAGCCTATCATGTTGCATTGAATCAAATGCTTTATTAATATCACCTACCATACGTTTTATATCCTCTCCCCATGTTAAAATATAATCCACTATTTCTCTTACTATCATTAATAACTCTTGACACCCTTTTCCTTTCATACCATATTTACTTTCCTCCATTTTCTATTGCATCTTATTCTGAAATCTTTTCTGGATTATTTTCATAAATATACTAGAATCTCGGTTATTTAAAACTACTGGTCTCCAATTCTTTATATATTCTTTTTCTCCCTTTTTCATATACATTTTAATATCCCACTGCATAACTCCTTATAATTTAAACCTTCATTTAACCACTCATTAAAAACATGGAAGAAATGTTTTTTTCTGCCATTCTTCTAAATTTTCATATATTTCAAATCCAGTTCGATCCAGGCCAGCTGCTAAAACTATATTTAACTGTTTAAAAATATTATCTAATGCATATAAAGTAATTTCTTTCTTATATTCCTTGTTAATTTCTTCAGAGATTTTTTTGACTTCCCATATTGTACTCTGTCTCTTTTTCTTTCTAAACATATATTCCACATAATTTATAATTTCCATAATCTGTTTTTGACTTTTTTTTTAATTTTAGTCTTTTATCTTTCATATCTCTTATTACACCACAATCTTCATACATTATCTTACTTAACTATGTTGATATATTTTCCTTTCTACCTGGCAAAATAGATCTCTGTTTATATAATAATTCCTTGATTTTTTTTAATAATTTATTTTGTGCATCTCTTTCTCTTTTCATAATATTCTCTATTATTTTCTCTTAAGTTCAGTAATGCATAATTATATGTTTTAACATGCTCCTGCTTTTCCTTCTTTCTTTCTTACTTTCGTCTGACAATGTTAAAAAAATCATTTCATATTTTAACTGCTGATACAGGGAACGGTGTCAGGAAAACTAGTAACCAGAGAAAACCACCAATAAAACCACTTACAAGAAGAAAAAAAGGATTTTTTTTGAAAAGTGCTATTAGGCAACATTACTGAAAAAGCATGCTCCAATACCACCACAAGTGTTTTATTAAACAATAACAGTTATGATTAAGTGCTTTCATTCCCAAACCAGAACGTCTTCAGAATCTACCCTCATATATACATCACTTCCTTAAAAAGCCTTGTTCTTAAAGCCATAAACAGTTCTTCCATATAAAAAAATTATAACATTATAAAATTCTAAAATAAAAACATGAATCTTTAACCCAAGTATAGAAGATTAATCACTAATGTCAAAATTAAAAATATCCACTAAGTAACACAAACATCACCACATAAATTTATAAACATATTGATTTCATTATTAATATTGAGTGTATTGAAATCATGTCATTTAAAACAGGTGGGTTAATCGCATTCAACCACAAATGCCATTTAAGCCCCTTCATTAATATCATTTTTTGTTCCCAGTCACAATCTTTGGAATATTTTCTAAAATACCAAAATTGTAATTACAAACTCTAGTACATATAAGAAAATTTCTATAAGGTGCATTATTTGTAGTTTTCCTTTTCACATCATACATATGCTCATACATTCTTTTGTTTAATGCATGTTTGGTTTTACTAATATAAAAATTCAAACAGCCTTTACAAATTGCTATATAAACTAATTTTGAAGTTTTGCAGTTACTATTAATAAGATTAATTTTACTATTTAACCAATTATTAAGTACTAGCTATCTATCGTCTAATATGAATAAGCATAATTTACATGTTCCACATTTTGCAGTGCCTTTCCCTGCTGTTATATTGATTGCATATATGTTGTTACATTCAAAAATCTGTTTTAGATTAATAGCTGTTTTAAAAACAAATAATGGTTTGATACCAAGTGTGTTAGAAAATAGAATGTTCAAACTTAAAATATTCCAATTTTTGTTATAATGTCTTTGATCTTGGGAGCATTTTCATTAAATTCAATTATTAACACACTATTGTAATCTGTCATATCGGTACAAAGACCATCCCCAATACTAACTATGCCATCCATTCCAGAATGGGAACTAATCCCTAAAAGTGGTTTATATCTCGTACCCCATTCTTGTAGTACACAATGATGTATCTTTTGTATAAATGTAAGTGGGCAGCCCCTTTGTATCAGCATTTGTTATAATACTGCAAATTCACTAACAAGATCTTCTTTATCCAATGTCATATTTATTATTTGGACATATTGCCATTTAAACTTCTTTTGTATCTTTTGGGGTGATAACTATGAAATTGTAAACATGAATTACTGAAAGTTGGTTTCCTATAAATCCTACATTTGAAACTAATTCCTTATTTACTAATCATGGTGTCTAAGTAATTCATGTTATATTTGTCAAAATTCCAAGTGACTTTCAAAAATGAAGTTGAATTATTTAAATGTTGAACTAACTGATTAATACTCTCAGTAGGCCCCATCCATAAAATAAAGATATTGTCAAGGTATTTGAAGTAGTGTTTGCAGTGTTCAAAATAAATAGATTTAAACACATGGCGTTTTTCCCATGCTAGAAGTACTAGGCTAGCATATACAGGGGGCACAAACTGCCCCCATGGCTTCCCCTTTAATTTGTTTAAAAAACTCACCCTTGAAAAAATATAGTTGGTACCTAATACAATGGTCATTAATTCCATCAAAAGTACAACCTCTACATTAGACAAAAAGAACACTCAGTTAAGCTGCTGTGAAATAATTCAATACCTTGTCTGTTAGGTATGCATGTAAACAGATCTACAACATCTATGGTTAAAAATCCAACATTTTCAGACCATATTGCTGAGGTGAGTCTACTAAGAAAATCCCATGAGTCCTTTAACAGGTGGGGCCTTTCACTGCCCATCAGTTTCAATTTTTTATCTATAAATATATGGGCGGCGCAGTGGTGCAGCGGTTAATGCTTTCGCCTCACAGCAAGATTCAAGATTGGGGGGGGTGCCTGTGTGTGTTTGCAGTGTGTTCTCGCTCTGGGTTGGGTTTCTTCCAGGTCCTCCTCCTCTCCCACATTCTAATTCATCTTAGCTTCAGCTTCTCCCAGGCCTCCCTATAAAAAGGATCTCTGAGGAACCGGGGACTTTCTTCCCAACAAAAAATAAATATAAAATAAATAAATGTATCAAGGGGGTATGTTTTTGAGCCATGGGGTGGCAACTCTAGATCTGTAATTTAGGTTTTCTGTACCTTTATGGACTTTGGGAATCCCAAAAACTTGGAATAATGTTTTTTTTTAAGTTTAGAATGTAAGTATATTTACATAAATCCTACCTTCTAGTAATAACTCATCCAAAATAGATCTATCTTATGGTAGGTGATATTAAACTCATTTCTTAAGACTATTACATAGGTTTGACTGATGCATAACTTCTCACAAATAGCTGGAGAGTATTGTAAAGCACTCACTATAAATGTTCCATCCCCCTTTGTCTGGTTGCATGATCCTAATAGATTTATCATTTTTCAATGAATCCAGGGTTTATACTTCCCCAGGTATAAGATTATTGACCCTATGATATTTCTGTTATGCTGCTAGCCTGTAATAATTTTAAAACAGAGTTTTTTCAAAAGCCTGTAGAGTTGGATACATCGGGAGTTGAATATAATTTTCTTCTTAAAACCAAATATTGTTTGTATAGACCCTCCTCCTTGAGTGTCATTAAAATAAATTGCCAAATTCAATTTTCTTGTAAGCAGTTTAAACTCAGTGAGTAAATCAGCAATTTTGATGCTAGTTGCTAGAATATATTTAAACCCTCTAGAAAGTAATTTAAAATGATCTGCGGTAATTGTTACACGACTATAATTATAAATCTTATACCCAATAAAATTATTGTAACACCATCCTCATGCTGTGTAATTGCTATATTGGACCCTTTCTTTTCCCTTGCCTTGCTTCTTTCATTGTTTGTAGTGCCTGAAGATGTGGAACTCTTGCTTCTATCCTCTCGGATCTTCTGAGTTCTGGAAAATCCTGACCATTTCTGAAATCATGTCTAATGAGAGAGTTGTAACTATTAATATGATCATGCCCTTCAACCACTTGTTGATAGGGTACATGATGATCATCTTGCAACTTTTGTATTTGTGTGGATAGACTCTATTATTTTTATAATCCCATAAATTCCTCTGTATTTTTTTTTTATTTTTTTCTTTCAATGATATGTTTACAATTACAATCAACTCATAAAAGCATTGTTATATGATATTTTATATTCATTGATTAACAAATCATTTTCAGTGACATTATTAAGGTGCTCTGCCTCTTTAAGATGCCCACCTATAATAAAAGTATTGTATTTTATAATCATTTCAAGTTCCATACCAAACCAATCAAACATGTCAATAAAATCTTTAAACATAATCAGCTGATTCAATACACTCCATGGAGGTTCCACGCAGAACCTACATGGAGTGTATTTACATACGCAATACCATACATTGCATGGCATCATGCAATCTTGTGCCATGAATAGTAATAATGCGAGGAGCTCATTGGGCAGGTTTCACAGCTTGCCCTGATGTTACTGGCTAAGAAACCTGTATGGTGAATGTGGATCATTCCAGGGTTAAGAGCAAGCATATATTTTCTGAAAAATATGAAGTACAGAATACAAATGCATATGTGATGATATATTGACTGCAATCTTCAGTGATTTCCCATTAAACCACCCATTTTAGAAGGAAAAGGCCAGATATATGATGCAAATATCTGCACAATCTGCAAAACTGTGGACAGTCTGTCTTTTGTGTTTTAATTAATTTTTATCTTTTTTTTTTTTAATTTGCCAGTGTTTGTGAGATGTGCCAATTGGCATAAACATGTTTAGCTATGCTCAGCTGGTTTGCGTGAAGCACAACAGTGCACAAACTGGAGGGAGGACCACAGAGGTTGTAGACAAGACCCAGACAGCCAGACATATGAACTGGATGTATTCAATTAATAATATTATGCATCGCTCAGTAGTGTTGTACTATGGTTAACAGCAAGAACCTTACAATAGCTACTAAGATAGCAGATATCCATCTCACTAATCCCATGGGAGCAGGTGTTAAGTGCAGGGGTGGAGTGCAGATGGTGCAGAGTTCTAGTACAGGGTGTGCAAGTTTTGTTTTACTGTTGTGAGAGTGCAGATTATAGCAATAAAGTGCAAGATACACAACTGTTTTTCAGTCACCGTGTTATAATAGCTGCAGGTGTAGAAGAACCGTATATATGATAAAATTGACAATCCCATTTACACAAGTGGCTGTATACCTAATCAGCTAGAAATCACTTTGTTCACCACTGTTGCACATCGCTTACCATCATGCAAATATGGTGCCTGGCTGTGTGCACTCTTGCCTACAGTGTCTGTGTGATTGTAATCAATGCAAAACATTTTCAAATGTTGCAAATTCAAAATGAGTGCACACCCAGACAGCACAACATGTGGAAAAGGCAGGAAATAGCACCATATAAACTGCTATTGGTGGGACATGCTTACTAGACATTGAGCTTGAACTATGGCAGGCATGTCTGGAGTTGTTGGATAGGGTGTGCGCTTTCAGGCACAGCATTAGGGTGTCCAGGAGTCCAAGATTTTTGTTCATCTCATAGTTAGAGAGCATGGGCCCAAGTTTCTGCAGTGAGACTATTCTGGCTCAGAATATAAATCTGAAGCCTGGAATAGTGTTGCCACGGCCTTAATCAGTGCAACTGGTATCCCCCGCACAGGTGAACAATGCAGGCATCATTTTGATGACCTCCGGAGGAGGAAGCAGGATACCCTTGAGCTTGAGTAATTGTAAGAGTTAAAAGCTGAATATAGTCAAGACTCATACCCATAATGGTGTTCTGTTCTGTTCTGTTTTTTCCACAGCTGCTGAGGACAGAGCCTTGAATGTTTGGTCCCATGCTGCACATCTAGCAAGGATCCGAAAAGCATGTGGTATGTATGCATCAGAACAGTACTGTCTAAGTAGTATATTAATAATAATAACAATAACTTGTGTAGTACTCTTGTAGTATTAAAAGCTAAAGACCACTTAGTTGTTATATAATAGAGTTGTATCAATTTGAGCATGCATATCCCAACTGTAAAAGAAACTATCCATGCCATAGTCTGTAGTACAAAGCAATGGTGGCATATTCTGAAATAACAGTAGGCATGCATCTCTAGACTATAAAAGGAAAAGTATGCATGCAGCAGTCTGTAGGACAAAAGAAATAATTTAGTGTAGTCACTGGTTGTGGGTTCAAAAAGCATACTTCCAAAATATACAATACTGTTATGTTTTCATCATTATTGGAATGTAACTTTTTACCTCTATACCAGTGACACAAATGACTTTCTGTAATCTGTATTCAGTATAATTGGAACACACATATGTATCAAATTGAGCATGCATATCAGAATTGTAAAATAAACTATGTATGCCTTAGTCTGTACCACAAAGCAATGGTGCCTTATTATGAAATAACAGTGGGCATGCATCTCTAAACTGTAAAAGGAAAAGTATGCATGCAGTAGTCTGTAGGATGAAAGAAGTATTTTAGAGTAGCCATTGGTTGTGGGTTCAAAAATTGCACTTACCAAATATGCACTACTGTTATGTTTTCCTCATTATTGGAATGCAACTTTAGACCTCTATACCAGTGGCAAATGACTTTAGGTAATCTGTAATCAGTATAATTGGAACACGTATATACTGGGGATGCACAAGCCAGAGCATTTCTTTGTGCCGGTCCCAAGCCCAGATAAATGGGGAGGGTTGCATCAGGAAGGGCATCTGGTGTAAAACTTGGCCAAATCATTCATGTGGACAGCAGTAAATATTTACATATCGGATCAATTGAGGCCCAGGTTAACAACGACCGCCACCAGTACTGTTAGCTAACAGGGTGCTGGCGGAAATTGGGCTACTGCTGGCCAAAGGAGGAGAGGAGGGGAAGGCATGGCTGAAGGCAGGAAGAGAGGAGAAAGGCTAGGACTGTGATAGTGAGGGTCAGAGCTTTGAAAGTTGGAAGTATGACTGGTATAGGGAAAGAGCTAGCCGATATGATGGACAGAAGGAAGGTTGGTATATTGTGTGTGCAAGAGACCAGATGGAAGGGGAGTAAGGCTACGTGTATCAGAGGTGGGTTCAAATTGTTTTATCATGGTGTGGATGAGAGGAGAAATGGTGTAGGAGTTATCCTGAAGGAACAGTATGCTAAGAGTGTTTTGGAGGTGAAAAGAGTGTTGGATAGAGTGATGTTTATGAAGCTGGAAATTGATGATGTAATGGATGAATGTTGCTAGTGCATATGCTCCACAAGTTGGGTGTTCGATGGATGAGAAAGAAAAATTTTGAAGTGAGTTGGATGAAGTGATGATGACTGTACCCAAGGGTGAGAGAGTGGTGATTGGAGCAGATTTCAATGGGCATGTTGGTGAAGGGAACAGAGGGGATGAGGAAGTGATGGGTAGATATGGTGTTAAACAAAGGAATGCAGAAGGTCAGATGGTAGTGAATTTTGCAAAAAGGATGGACATGGCTGTCGTGAATACATATTTTAACAAGAGGGAGGAGCATAGGGTGACATACAAGAGTGGAGGAAGATGCACACAGGTGGATTATATCTTATGTAGGAGGGCCAGTTTGAAGGAGATTGGAGACTGTAAAGTGGTGACTGGGGAAAGTGTAGTTAGGCAGCATAGGATGGTGGTTTGTAAGATGATGTTGGTGATCAAGAAGAGGAGGAGGAGTGTGAGGGCAGCACCAAGGATCAAATGGTGGAAATTGAAAAAGGGTAATTGTGAGGTGGAGTTCAGGGAAGAGTTAAGACAGGCACTGGGTGACAGTGAAGAGTTACCAAATAGCTGGGTAACTACAGCAGAGCTAGTAAGGGAGATGGCTAGAAAGGTGCTTGGTGTAACATCTGGACAGAGGAAGGATGACAAGGAAACATGGTGGTGGAATGAGGAAGTACAGAAGAGTATACAGAGAAAGAGGATGGCAAATAAAAAGTGGGATTGTCAGAGAGATGAAGAAAGTAGACAGGGGTATAAGGAGATGAGGTGCATGGCAAAGAGAGAGAGGATGGTGAAGGCTAAGGATAAGGCATACGAAGAGTTATATGAAAGGTTGGACACTAAGGAGGGAGAAAAGGACCTGTACCATTTGGCTAGATAGAGGGACCAAGCTAGGGAAGATGTGCAGCAGGTAAAGGTGATGAAGGATAATGAGGAAAACATACTCACAAGCAAGGAGAATGTGTTGAGCAGATGGGCAAAGTACTTTGAGGGGTTGATGAATGAAGAGAATGAGAGGGACAGAAGGTTGGTTTATGTGGGGATAGTGAATCATGAAGTGCAATGGATTAGCAAGGAGGAAGTAAGGATAGCTATGAAGAGGATAAAGAATGGAAAGGCTGTTGGTTCAGATGACATACCTGAAGCATGGAGGTGTTTAAGTGAAATGGCAGTGGAGTTTTTAATCAGATTGTTTAATGAAATTTTGGAAAGTGAGAGGATGCCTGAGAAATGGAGAGAAAGTGTTTTGGTACCGATTTTTAAGAATAAGGGTGATGTGCAGAGTTGTAGTAACTACAGAGGGATTAAACTGATCAGTCACAGCATGAAGTTATAGGAAAGAGTAGTGGAAGCTAGGTTAAGAAGGGACGTGATGATTAGTGATCAGCTGTATGGTTTCATGCCAGGAAAGAGCACTACAGATGCAATGTTTGCTCTGAGACTGTTGATGGAGAAGTACAGAGAAGGTCAGAAGGAGTTGCATTGTTTTTGTGTAGACATAGAGAAAGCATATGACAGGGTGCTTAGAGAGGAGTTGTGGTATTGTATGAGGAAGTTGGGAGTGTCAGAAAAGTATGTAAGAGTGATACAGGATATGTACGAGGGTAGTGTGACAGCAGTGAGGTCTGTGGTAGGAGTGATGGATGCATTTAAGGTGGAGGTGGGATTACATCAAGGATCAGATCTGAGCCCTTTCTTACTAGCAATGGTGATGGACAGTTTGACAGACGAGATTAGACAGGAGTCCCCGTGGACTATGATGTTTGCAAATGACATTGTGATCTGTAGTGAGATTAGGTAACAGGCGGAGGAGACCCTGGAGAGATGGAGATATGCTCTAGAGAGAAGAGGAATGAAGGTCAGCAGGAGTAAGACAGAATATATGTGTGTGAATGAGAGGGAGGATAGAGGAATTGTGAGGATGCAAGGAGTAGAGGTGGCAAAGGTGGATGAGTTTAAATACTTGGGATCAATAGTCCAGAGTAATGGCGAGTGTCGAAGAGAGGTGAAGAAGAGAGTACAGGCAGGATGGAGTGGGTGGAGAAGAGTGTCAGGAGTGATTTGTGACAGACGAATACCAGTAAGAGTGAAAGGGAAGGTCTACAAGAGGGTAGTGAGAACAGCTATGTTATATGGGTTGGAGATGGTGGCATTGACAAAAAGACATAGTTAGAGCTGGATGTGGCAGAGTTAAAAATGTTAAGATTTGCACTGGGTGTGACAAGGGCAGACAGGATTAAGAATAAGTATATTAGAGGGTCAGCCCAGGTTGGAAGGTTTGGAGACAAAGCCAGAGAGGCAAGATTACATTGGTTTGGACATGTGCTGAGGAGGGATGCTGAGTATATTAGGAAAAAGATGCTAAGGATGAAGCTATCAGGTAAGAGGAAAAGAGGAAGGTATAAGATAAGGTTTATGGATGTGGTGAGAGAGGACATGCAGGTGGTTGGTGTGACAGAGCAAGATGCAGAGGACAGGAAGAAATGGAAACAGATGATCCACTGTGGTGACCCCTAACAGGAACAGCCGAAAGATGATGATGATATGTGCAATATATGCACACATCAAGCATTGGTGGCTACAATCTTTACTATAGTGTACCTCTGTTACAAACTGGTAGTCTTAAAAGTAAGGAAGAAAATTGTTAGAGGAGTTTGTAGTGTTGAAAGTAAAGGTAACAGACTAGAATAAAATAATTCAATGAATGCTTTGTGTGTCACATATGAAGTTACTTATGATTCCCTTTTTTCTCTCACCCCAACCATTTTCTCTTTTTTGTGTTTATTTTAATGGGATTTATTCGTTTTTTTTTTGTGGGGGGGTATTTTTTTTGTGTGTGTGTGTTTATTTTTTTTTTTAATTTTTTCCCACAGCACAGCAGGTTAGGACTGCCCCATATGATCAAACTGTCCCCAATCCATCGGCTACAGCATGGCTGCCCAGCACATCTGGTGCAGTACATGGTAGCACCCCTCTCTGCTGCCCCTGCACTACCCTGCCCCTCAGGTAGTTCTTCCATGGAGGACAGGATTGTGTGCCACACTGTTAGTGCATACTTATGCTGGATGTAGTGCCTGCTCTCCATCCTAGTGCAGAGCAGCCATTGGAGGCATGGACGTCAGGCACTGCAGCAAGCAGTGCAGTGAGGTGACAGTGATGATAGTCTACTGGGTGAAGACTAGATTCTCAGTGTTAACTACCTCGATGTGCATGGGACCGAGATTTCCCATTAACTTCCCCATCCATGTTGTTCACCTACCTCATGTGTCCTTCACTGTCCCTGTCTCTTGTCTTGTTAGTCTTGTCTGTCTGCAATTGCTTCCTCACCTGCCCAACTTACCTCATCCAGACATTCCAATATCCCTTCCCCAACATTCCTCTCTCTCTCAAAATAAAAAAAAAAAAAAAAAGGCTACTGTCCCGCAAAAAAAATAAATAAATATCTCATACATAGCTCTCCATTTTACACATGGTGTGTTCATGGCACACATGATTATTTCAACTTTTCTATACAATTTTCTATACAACAAATTGTGTTGTCACCCCTCTCTCTGGAGATGACAGTCCAAATTCAGCCAAATTTGTATGCTTTATTCTAAAAAAAATGGATAGCTATGGCTCTTTCTTACATCCTTTCTGCACATTCCTGCCTTATTTTCACATTGTTGTTCCCCTCACTTGCTCCCCATTTTACCACTTTCCTATCTCCCCCATTTCTTTTCTTTAAAGAATTTTGTACAATGGTGTGAGGGGCACAACAACAAGTCTCAATGGTAAAAAGCAGTACTACAAGTGCATATATTTAAAGTATTATACATGCTTGTAAACTTATTACCTCTACCCATAGTTGAACCCAATACTATCTGCCTCCAACAACAATGCATTAACACTTGCTGCCACAGAGTCAGTTAGACAGTAAATGTATTTAATACATTCAATAGTAAGTGATACAGTTTATGAAAGATTTCCCTTTGTACTTCCCATGCTTGCTCCCCATATCACTAATGTCATATCTTCTTCATTAACTTTCTATGAAACAGCATTGCACAATCCCCTGTAATGTTTCATAAAGTATTATTGCACGATACTCATTTAGTCTTGCACAGCAATAGTGCATGATGCACAGCATCGATAACCAATGCTACTAACAAAGTACTTTAATGTATTACCTATAGCTAAAAAGATTGCCCCATAAAGGTACTTGTCACTACAGTAAGTGCATCCTGCAGCCAGAGATTCAGTTAACTAGCAGGTGTATACAACAGCAGTTGTCAGCCATTTGCTATACAGTCTCTAAAATACATTTGTTTAGATGGTACTTGGTTCAAATCCAGGTGTATGTTAACAATGTGAAATAATGTTACATGTGTAAATCCAAATTCTGAAGTGTGAAAGTTGTTATGGAGTGTCTACATTATGGCTAGATGGTACTGATTTCCAATCCAACTATATAATACTTAGACCGGGTATATACACTTAGATAATTGCTTTTTACTGTCACTGTGCATTGGTGCACTGCACACTGTTGCTCAATATTTCTTTAAAGCAAAGAAATGAGGAAGACAGAAAAGCGGTGAAATGGGAAACAAGCAAGGGGAAGATCAAAGTGAAAACAAGGTGGAAATGTCCATTTCTTCCAGAATCAAACATACAAATTTGGTTGAATTTGGACTGTCATCCCCCAGAGAGAGGGGTGATCACAACACAATTTGTTGTATAGAGAATTGCATATAGAATTTGAAACAATCATGTGTGTCATGAACACACGTGCAAAATGGAGAGCTATGTATAGGATTTTTTATTTTTGCAGAACAAGTGTCCATCTTTTTTTCTTTGAGAGAGAGAGAGAGAGGAATGTTGGGGAAGGGATGTAGGAATGTCTGTGTGAGGTAAGTTGGGCAGGTGAGGAAGCAACTGCAGACAGACAAGACAAACAAGACAAGAGACAGGGATTGTGGACACATGAGTTGGGTGAATGCCATGAATGTGGTGAGGGTGGGGATACAGAAACCGATGGATGTCAATTTGGATGACAGTGAAAATCGAGTCTTCACCCACTGGGCTGTCATCACTGTTATCTCACTGTGCTGAAGGCTGCAGTGTCTGACATCTGTGTTTTCTTGTGTAATTTAATACAGTGATGGAGAGCAGTGTCTCCAGCCAGCATAGACTGCACTAACAGTGTGGTGCACAATCCTATGCACCATCCCTGGCAGTTCATCACAGGTAATAAACTCACCCCCTTTTCCTCTCTGCCTGGAGGGAGCCACAGACCTGTCCCCCTGAGCAGATCTACCTGAGGGGCTGAGTAGTGCAGGGGCAGCAGAAGGAGTGGTACCCTGTCCTGCACCAGATGTGCTGGCCAGTGGTGCTGTAGCCAGCGGAGTTGGGCAGGTGGATCCTGTGGGGCAGTCCAACCCTACTCTGCTGTGGGAAAAACAAAAAATAAATAAGTAAACACAAAAAAAAAATAATACCCTCCAAAAAAAAGAGGAGAGAAAAGGGTTGGGTAAAAGAAAAAAGAGAGAACATTAGTAACTTTGTATATGACATACAATGCATTGATACAATTAGTTTACTCTGTTCTGGTACCTTTAAGTTTAACACTACAAACTCTTAACAAATACCTCTGTTTACTGTTCAAACTACCCAGCTTCTAACAGATGCACAATATACTACAGATTGTAGTAAGCAATCCTTAATGCATGCATACATTGCACATACATGTGAACCAAATATGCTGACTACAGTTTACAGCAAGCCAGTGGTGACACTGCTTTACAGATCTGATGTTAAATTGCAACATTGAAGAAATCTTAACATATATTTGGGAAGTGTGGATTTCGAAGGCACAACCAATGACTACTTTGTAATAATAAACTGTTGTTTTGCCCCCCAGAGTAATGCATGCATACTTCCCTATTACAGTTATGAAATGAATGCTCCCTTTGATACAATTGTAAAAGTAACAAATAAATGAGTCATAACTTTTTAACCCCACTGGTATGATGCATACATACCACATGCATCTTGCTTCAGTGCCAATCTAACTTCATGGGTCCACACATTCACCGCCCGGTCTGTGACGGCTGCGGAAAAAACAGAACACAAAAGAATACCATTAAGCCTACCAATCCTGACTATATCCAGCTTTTAACTCTGACAAATAGTATCTGTAAGTGACACTTACATATCTTTGGGGTGTGCCCATTCCTACATTCCTCAATCCAACAGTTGAGGGTATCCCTCTTCCTCATCCTGAGGTCTCTGTAGTGGTTCCTACATTGTTCACTAGTGTGGGGGATACCAGTAGCACTGGTCAGAGCCCACACCAGACTTTTTCATGCCTCTGCCTTTTACTCTGAGCCACAATAGTCCCTCAGAAACAGCCTGGGCCCTTGTTCATTAACTAGGAGTCCAACAAACACTTTGGACACCTGGATACCCCGTCTTTGACACGGAATCTCAAAAATTCTCCAGGAACAAAATCCATGCCTATCACAGATCAATACCAATGTAGTATAATGTTTTCCCACCAATTGCAGGTATCTTGCTTACTGGGAGTGGGCACTTTTAGGATTTGCAACATTTGAAAGTGTCATGCATCACTTATCATTGCGGAAATATGTTGCATGACAATGCACGCTGCCAAGAAATGTGTTTGCACAATGGCCAGTAGTATAAATTGAATACATCTGATGTATGTGTGTAGCTGTCTGGGTCCTGTCTGCTATGTGAGTGGCCCATCGTGTGGTTTGTGCACAGCTGCTTTACACACAAAAAAATACACATAGCTTTCTATGTTTGCACTAAATCACATATCATGCAAATAGAAAAAAATAAAATAAAAATTTACAATATTAAACTGAAAACAAAGGAAAAATACATGTCATGCTATCACACAAACCTAACATCAGATTATCATAGCATTACCTTTGAGGTACATTATAGGTGTTGGCTGGAAAATCCTGTAAGACATATGTTGTAAAGTAGAGTATATGGCACAGTTCACATCACTTGCACAGGATGTTGTGTGTTGTCCATTACAGACAGGAGTCACAAATTAATGATGTACCCTGCAGTTTCTCAATGCCCAAACCTTACAACACCATTCAGTACAAAGCAGTGACAATTACTTACAACTATTTACATATCCAATCACAATAATTGTCACAAGTAAAATTAACATTTCTACAACAGAAATCCAAATAATTAAGCAATAACCTAACTATGCACCCTCAGCATCAGACACTGATTTTGTATCCCTGAATCAAAAGTGGAACACAGAGATCTGGCACAGTTATCATCACTTGCAGAGGGTGGTGTGGGTGGACCAGTAAGCCTAGGCTGACCCAAAATTGTTGGTGAGTGTGTGTGATTAAGAAAGCACACATTTGGAGCAAAATAAAAAATGGGAAGCATATCTGGTGTGTGTGTGTGTGTGTGTGTGTGTGTGTGTGTGTGTGTGTGTGTGTGTGTGTGTGTGTGTGTGTGTGTGTGTGTGTGTGTGTGTGTGTGTGTGTCCTCCATGTGAAATTGATTTGTGAGTGTGTGCATGAACAAAGCCAAGTGAAGTGATATCTCTGTGTCTTGTTCTGTTGTACAGGTGTGGTGAAATGTGCATGGTAGAGCTTGCAGTTCATTGTTGTCATCTCCGAGTGAGAGACCTCTCTACCAAGAGTTGCACTGACACATTGCCATCCAGAACCATGCTAAGATGCACTGCTGCTATGTGACCACTGTCTCCTAGACAAGCTCCCTTCCTGGGAACACCCAGAGCCACAATCCTTTGGCTTGCCACATCTGCGTGTGGACAGCACACTCACTGAGGAACCAGTGGAAGTGCTGCCACTATGGAGCATGATCTGGAACTGCCACATTGGCTGACAGCAGGTGATGTTGCTGTCCTATGCCCATGGGGATGCTGTTCCCCTCCCTGCTGATGTTCCAATGTGTCATGTATGGGCTCCATGGCTTCAGCAGCATGGTTTAGGCATTCTCATTTGTCAAGCTGTGCTACATCCATCCGGGTCTATATAGAAATACGAAGATGCAAAAACACCGAATTTTTAAATGGTCTACTGTATTCATTTAGTTGAAAATATAATATCGAAAAAACCAAATTTTTTTTTTTAAAAAAAAATGTGTTTTCCATTTCTTTGCTAGCCAGTTTCAGCACTGTGGTGTGTGGGTTGGGTTCCAGGGTTCAGGTTGTAGGTGTGGATTGAGTTATTATTAGGTTAGGGGTTAGGGTGTGTATTTTAGGTATGGTGTGCGTTATGTGGTGGAGGTAGGGTGGTTTTAGGTGAGTTAGGGTTAGGCTTAGTTGGTATGCGCGATGTGGGATGTGTGTGTGGTGTAGGTGTGTGTTAGGGGAGTTAGGGGTTAGTTAGGTGTCAGTCGAATGTGCCATTGTGTGTGGGAGTGGAGAGTTAGGGGTAGGGGAGGTGAGGTTAGGGGGTTGGTGAGCGGTGAGTGACAGACCTTGGTTTTAGGGTGGGTTTGTGTTTAAGTAGAGTGTTAGTGGTGTGTTGTGTGTATAGTTGTGTGTAGGTTAGTGTAGGTGTGTGTGTGTAGTGTGTGTATGTGTGTGTGTGTTTTGTGTTAGTGTGTTGTGTGTTGTGTAGTGTTTGTGTAAAAATGAAAAAATTTGTATGTTCAAGGTTGTCAGCGTGTTTACATCTTTCGATATTCTAATATAGACCCCATCCATCCTCCTGAACATTTGTCTGGACAAATGATGGGAATGTGCATGTGCTTCCATGATGGTGCAAAACATTTGCAGAGTGGCACAGAAAGTGACACCTTCACCACTTGGTGGAAGTACAGCAAGTCTCCTCGAGCACTACTATCACTCCCCCTGTGTACCACCTTACCCACACTTTGGCTACAGTCAGGCTCAAGAGGCACTGAAGCCGAAGTAGCCACACTCCCCTGATCAATGTCCTCACCCTGAACCTGTCCAAAATCTGTGGGCTCAGTGAACTGGGTAGGTGAAGGCCTAGTAGCTGTATCAAAGGTCAATGTAGGAGATGGCTGAATGAGAACCTTTGTGTCAGATTTAACTTTTGCCCAACCAGACTGTGCTTCACTTTGGTCACCATCATTGCCGGTCTCAGATGACATTCTGACATCAGGTGGCAAAGTGCCCATAGTTCCACTATCAGAAATGCTTGCAAGAAAAATACAGAAACACAGGAATAGCTTAATAACAGAAATACTACACTGTAATATATGCTAACAAAGTAACAGTACTGCCAGTATTAGTGAAAACTGAGCAATATGGAAAGCATGACTTAAATACAAATTGCACTTTACAATACTGCTTTATATTGATCAGCACTACGGAAATGACAGCATTTTGCTTACCAGCTGCAGACAGCAAGCACGTTTGTAGGCTGGATGGACCTAGAAGAAGTGAAGCAAGAGGTAAGACCAACAACACCACAATCAACAGTAACACAGGGTCTAATACATTGTCCCCTGAATAGAAGAAATCAACAAACAGTTACCCAAGAATGTGGTTTACTATCACAAGCTAAGCTTATACCTGTAGCAATCTTGTAACTACCAACACAAAAAAAAAACAGATGTGCCACAAATAACTACTTCATTTAAATTCCTTGACCTGTATAACACTATTCAACTGTTCAGATAACTAGGCTTACCTGAAGATCCTCCTGTGATGTGGTTTGTGGAGGCAGGTCCTGCTGCATTGATGGTGGACCTAGAAGAAGTTATGAAAGGCCAGTAAAACCATATTCAACACTAACAGAGGTAGTAATGCACTTGCACATTTAAAGTTGTAAACAACACAAATGTACACAATAACGTGGCTGACAACTACAGGCTAAGCTTATAACAGTAGCAATCTGCAATCCCCACAAACAAACAGCTACATGTGACACTTATGTGTTTCTCTTCTAGCAGTATACAACACTATTCGACAGTACATATAGCAAGGCCTACCTGTAAGCTTCTCCTGGGATGTTGACACCCTGGCACCCACATCATGGGCTGCTGCACATCAGTGTCTAGGAAGCTCTGGCTGCTCTTGAGGTCAGCAATAAATTGCTCATTGGGGGTCAGTGGTTGTTGCATAGCAGGGCCTCCACCTGTACCCATAAAGTCATGACCTACTGCAGCAGCTCTTCGTCTGGCAGCTGTTATCATGTCAGTGGATCTGTGGTGTACTTGGTCATATGTTCATTCATGGCCACCCACGGTGTTTACATCGGCCACCACTTCTTGCCATAATGTCACTCAATGGACACTATCTTGCCTGTCCCTTTGGAGTAGAAACACACCATGGATGCATAGGCCATCTACTATGGCCTGGTTTTCCCCATTGGTAAATGGTGGGTGTTTGGGATTCACACCTTTGGATGTCATACCTGTACTTGACCTGAAAGAAGACAGATGTAGAGTATACATAAGTATCACATAACTACAACATAACTGTTTATAGATGCAACATAGAAGGTAGAGAGTCAGCATTACTCACTGGAGAAACATACAGCAGTCAACACATGGGAACTGGTAACAGGCAGGATGCAAAACAAGGAAATTGACTATTGAAACATCTTCTTCTAAGTGCCATAAAACTACCTCACCTTAACTATCATCCCACAAAGGTACAGGCAATTGCTACTGTCATGTAACATTACATCCTAGAATTCCTACAAATGTTGTCAATGTGCTTGTCCATGAAACATTTTTAGATATATCCCACACAACAGTGTAACCCATGTATTTACCTGTCTTGACAATCATGAGTAACTGTACAATGGCTTGAAAACTGGGCTATGCTATTATTAGACTTGTAAGTCATACATAAAAATAACATTGGAGAACACTGTGCTTCACAGAATTTTGAAATACAGTCCAGCAAATTCTATATGTAGGTGACAAAAATTAAACATACCTTGTTAGAATGATGACTCCTCTGTAGAGAAAGCTTGGAAATACTGGTTGGAAATACTGCTGGTTCACAATGTTTGAAACATATCGAAGTAACTATAGGACTGCCTTTGGTTTACATTTGAATTGTCATCCGCCATGTGTCTGACGTGCATAAAGCAAAAAGTAAGGCTGCAAAAAATGACAATGCTGATTTACCATGTGTTTGAATGGCAAATAAGTAATTTTTTTTGCCATTCAAACACATGGACCAAATGTTGGAAATGGCTTTCCAGCAAACCATTTTTGACATCTGATCCTTCGAAGTTCTCTGTATTTCGCTAATGCGGGTCGCACATCAGGATGAACGCACATACCATATGCGACAAAATGAAGGTAAACCCTGCCTTTTTATAGCTTGTAGATTAGTAATGGATTGCAACTGTGAGTGATTACTGTTTTGGAGGGGAAAATCACAACAGCACTGCAGTCTGCCTTACATCCACTGGGTGCTGTATTCAATCTACAGAGTAGTTACATGTAAGCTTGGAAATGTAAGTCAGCAGCAGATAACTCTCAGAGGGATAAGGACATAATTTTAGGTTGTGTATGTCATAGCATCCTTTTCAGCCTTTCAAAGACATGACTCTGTAGTTCACATTATGTGATCTTTTGTCTGTCTGAGAGCAACAGTGTGTAAACAGGACAACTGCAACCTACCTGTTATTCCACTTCACATCATAGGCCATATCACGTTCAGCAGTTGACATGGGGGACCAGTTATTGATTTTATGTTTGCATGAGGTATGATACAGTAATATGTTGGAACTATGTTAGGTATATATGTATGTATAACTCAGTTTTTCACATGTCTGTGTGTTAACTTTGTACTATAGTCCTGTAAATATTCTACCATCTGGACTGCCATTGTCCCCATATTTTGGTAACAGACATACATAAAGACCTACATATACAATGACTTAGATATTGACACTAAAGTTGTAATTACAAACTAAAATATTTTTCATAGATGTTCACTTTACATTTTAAAAGCCATGGATAGGTATATTGCTTGACTATGTTCCCCCTGCACATTCATGTCCTACTGTAGAACATGACATCCAATAGCAGGTGTCAGAGTGTAACAATCCAAATTTGTATATCGCCATATCGACTGTGTGCATAGCTATGTTTTACAGCACTGTAGGGAAACATGAGCAAAACACCAATACAAGTGTAAAGCTAGTATTTACATTAACTTCACCAGACACATGTACCGCTAAATAACAAAGTCCTTTCTCATCCACATAACTTAGAGATTAGAAAACATACTGTCAGGTATGTGGATAGATTAAAACTCAGGTCAATGTAACCTGTGTGGTACAGGATGAGGTCATGGATGGATGGTCTCTAGTACATTGTCTGAACATGCACTTGCGTACTTAATACATATGCACAAGTATCATCTAACTGATGTCATCAGCAGACTGTATATAGGGTCAAATACATGTCCCACATGCAGTAGTTAAATGCTCTATGTATTGTTATGAAACAGCTGTCTTACACACACCACACACACAATTGACTAGAATGGGAATAGAACTCCTACCTAAGGCACAGACACTACAGGACCCAGCAAAGTACGCAAACTCCTTAGCTCAAGTCCAGCTTGGAGTATGTCAGATAACACTTTCTAGGTGATGGCATCAGCAGTGTCTCTTTAAACGAGAACAATGGTAAACCATGCTGTTGTAAAATGCTCCAGGTAAATCAAAGTAGCAGGTCACTGTCACACTCAAAGTAGCAGGTCACTGTCACACACAAAGATGACTGCAATGGGATTAGAACTCCTACCTATCCAAGTGCAGAGGCTATAGAACACAGTAAAGCATGCAAGTGCACAGCTCAAATCTGACTTGGAGTATGTCCGACAACACTTTATAGGTGATGACTTCAGCAGTGTATGTTAAGGAGAGGACAAGGGTAAACCATGCTGTTCTAAAATGCTGTAGGTAATGCTAGTTAGCAGCTCACACACACACACACACACACACACACACACACACACTCACACACACACACACACACACACACACACACACACACACACACACACACACACACATGGAATACAACACCTACCTAACTGCATGGACTACAGAACACCATATTTAATGCAAGCTCCATGGCACAAGTTGGATTTTTACAGGGGTGCAGATGAACTTATAGTAGGTGACATCATCAGGTCATGTGGGGACAATAGGTTGGAGGTCTGCGTGAAGTGGATGTGTCAGCTTGTGCAAGTATCAAAATAGTGGGAAACCATTACCTTGGTGAAGTAATTGTAGGATACCAGGTGTAGTCTGCTGACGAGACACACACACACACACACACACACACACACACACACACACACACACACACACACACAGTTGCTGCAGTGGAAATAGAACTCCTATCTATCTAAGTGTACAGACTACAGAACACAGTACTTAATGCAAGTGCCACAGCACAAGCCAGTTTCATAGCAGAGTGTAGGTGTTCTTATAGTAGATGACATCAACAGCCCATGTAGTAAACAACAGTTTATGGGGTCCTGCCTAGGCGCATGGCCTTATAGTAGTATTCTGTTAATAACATTATTAGTGTAACAACAGGCATACCCATATTGACCATACATGAATGTTTAATGTTAACAAAGCATGGTTGTGAGCACCAAGTGGACTTCTCCATGTAGGAGGACACTACAGTAAATATTACAGTTGGTAGCATGATTTATACATGTTTGGAAAAAGTTGAATGAGTCCCTATTGTTGTACTGATTTGTGTTTGGGGGAGCTGGGAGGTGGGCAACATGTTGATATACTGTAAATATATGAGACATTTTTACATCTGGACCTTATTGTCTAATATTTCCAATGTAATATCCAATATAGATCAACAAGGAAGCATCATATATACAGTCCAATAGTGCAGCATGCATTTGGTTTGTGTGATGGTGAGTAAAGTATACACGCATGCAAATTACACCTCTACATGCATAGGTAAGCGGTGTCAAAAATGAGCCACAGTGTTCACGTCTACCAGCTGAGTCTGTATTCCAGGCCTGATTTTTGCAGGGGCAAGGACAATAATTGAATATATTCAGTTTCTATTTTTGGCAGTCTGCTTCCAAGGTGGTCTTGTTTTTCCAGTTTTAACAATGAGGTGTTCTGTGCAAAACAGATGAGCAGACCCAAACATGACACCTTTTGTTTTCTGCTACAAACAAGGCAATGCCCTTGTTCTCATCCGAAAACAATATGTGTCATGTATGACTATGATCAGACAATTTACCCCTGGACTGACATGTACTAGTAATGGGCATATACATCTCCTACATTCCTTATCCC
This sequence comes from Protopterus annectens, assembly GCF_019279795.1. Lineage (NCBI taxonomy): Eukaryota > Metazoa > Chordata > Ceratodontiformes > Protopteridae > Protopterus > Protopterus annectens. The sequence continues at coordinate 1,174,630,517 of NC_056726.1, read as the reverse complement.
ATAAGTAAAGGAAAGTGAGAAAAGAAATGAAATGAATAAAATCTATTTATGTTAGCCACAGTAGCAAATGAAAGTATACATTACAAATGTATACATAATGTGGAATTTGAACCTGTACATCAGTGGACCTTCAGAACCCAGGTTGGATGCCTTATTACTCATTGCCACAGGAACAGCTATGCAGCATAGTAGTACAAGCATTATTCACACAATGAAGTGCAACACAATGTACACTGCTATCACCAATGAGTTACTGGTATGGGTCAAACAAGGGAGCCCCACTGTTTTGTGTAGGGGGGAGGCAAACCTCAGTTAGTGTTATGTGTGGAAAAAGCTTAGCCTGTTGTAAGTTTGGTGATCACAGCTGATGTCCTGACATGGCACAATGAAATATATATTATTCTCTCTGTGTTACCTGTTACTCTCCTTGTTCTGCATCCTGCCTGTAGTTTGAACCTGGGACTGTTTTTGCAGTCACAAAATGAGATGTGTATCATTACTTTACAATTGTGTGTAATGCTTTACCATTGCAAATGTATGGTGCCACGCTGGGGCCTGCAGTACTCTTATTACCTTTGAGACAGCTGACTGTGTGTATCTGTAATGGATGAGGCACACTACTTAGTAATGGGAACATGTTAAGTGAACACATTTGCTCTGCTGTGCCATGTTACAATTATTTCTGTGGACATTCAGCAATATTTACTTGATTACTGTAACAAGGTAAACAAATCAATAGTGTGCCATAATATCATTAAACAATCAGCCCAGGTTCAGGAGCATATGTCTCAACCTCTTACAGTATGAAATGTGGACAAAGCTATGCATAAAAGTGGGGCAAAACAGTAAAATAGGGACAAACTAAGAAAGTTGATAGAATAACAGGTTTTGCATTATCATGCACTTTCTGAAGGATTTGAAGTCTGAAACTCAGATGTCTGTTATTATTTTCTGACTTCAATCTGTAAAGATTTGTCAGTAATCTTCCATAACATCACATGAAAAACGGACCAAAAATGTAAGGCCAGACTCTGGACACTGTGTGACACTCTGTCCAGTTGAGGGGAATGTTCATGAGGTACCTTGATATTGCAGTAGTTGACAGTTTTAGTTCAGGCTTAACTCTGTGTGATGCAGGTATACACAGGCAATACATGTGGAGGTAAAGGTGTGTGAGTTGTCTGTCATATATTTCACTACACATGTATGTGAGCAGGAGAAAGAGATTAGGCTCCTAGGTGTTCGGTGACTGTGCTCTGAGTTGTCTCTTTGACAAATCAAGACCATAGTGGGCGTGGCTAGCTCTTTTGCATACAAATAAAGTAATTGCTCTGCTGTCACATGTTATGATAATTTATGGACAAATACAATTACATTTACTTGATTACTGCACCAAGTTAAGAAAGTCACATCTATGGCATATGATTATTATTATTATTATTATTATTATTATTATTATTACAGAATACAGTGTAGTGTCAGCACTTACCTTGCAGTCGCAGCAGTTGGCACAGTTTTAGATCAGGGCTGACTCTGTCTAATGCAAGCAGTACACAGCCATTACATGGGGAGGTAAAGACTGTGTGATTCGCCTGACATAAATTTTAATCTATGTATGTGAGTCAGAGAATGGTATTAGGCACCTAGGTGGTCAGTGAATGTGCTATGCATTGTCTCTTAGCCAAAGCAAGAGCATACTGTGCACACCTAGTTCTGCCTCTTTACACAGCAGCTGGTGGTTCCCCCTCTAAGTCCTCCTCTGACTGTGACTGTGGTGACCTAGGCACTGGTGGGGGATGTGTGTCCCTTTCCTTTGCTGATCCTGCTGTAGCTATTTCTGCAAGATCATACTGCAAGTCTCTACCGGATGTATCTAGGCACTTGAACTGTAACTTCAGTAGCCCAAATGCACACTCTATGATGTTTCTAGTTTGTGTGTGCGCCTCATTATAGCATTCTTCTGATTGGTGTCATCAGCCATGGCTCCAATGCATAGCCAGCACCCCCCCCCCAGTAAATGTCCCTGTGATATGTTCCTCCCAACAAACATCTGGTACAGCTGTGATGTGTGCCAGATATGGGAGTTATGATAACTGCCAGGGTTGCCAGCACATACATTCAAGATAATTCACTGGGCATTGCACATAATTTGGCAGCTGATGGAGGGGAACCCCTTGCAGTTATCGTTGATTCTACCCTACTCACCAGGTGGTGCCTTGATGTGTACCTGAGTGCAGTCTATAGCACCCATTTCTTTAGTTTAGTGTGCTACCCAGTAGAGTGGCCCTCTCCTCAGATCTAAGAGGAAAATGTATGTGCTCACTGGCATGCATGAGCATGGCATCCAGGAATGTGTGTAGGATCCTGGATGCTGATGCCTGTGACATGCCCATCATGTCCCCCATTGGTCTTTGAAAGGTACCTGTAGATATTATCCTAAAGTCTACACATACCTTAGTTTCCAATGGGATGGGTTCCCCTCGGTTGACTCTGGGTCTGAGTTGAGGGCAGCAGAGCTCACATAATTCTTGTAATGTCTCCCTTTCCACCCTGTAGTGCTGTACTAGCTCCATGGCATGTAACATGTGAAACATCAGCCTGGGCCTGAACACTCTTCTCCTCCTCAGCCTAGGCCTATTGTCATCAGCACCAGCAGCCTCAGCTGCAGCCTCTAGCACATACATATGGATTAAAGCTGCAGCAGCCCCTAGCAGTGTCTCATGTTAAACGTTCCATGACTCTACTGTAATGATATTGCAGTAGGCAGGAAAAAACAGACTTGAGTCTACTCACCTGTTTTATAACCTGTGGAATAGCACTATACTGAAAATCACCTGCTTCTGTTGTTATTAGCACCTATGAGACACACCAGCTACTTACTTACAAGTATTTAGTGTAGTTTCAGTCATTGTTATGCATTGCCCCTGCAAGCACCAATGAAAAAAAAAAAAAGAAGCAGAAAACTTAAATAAGAAAGTTGCATGGCCTGTACTCGTATCCTGCATCATCTGTACTTTGGCATAACCATATACACATGGGGCTCTAGAACTAGTTACATATCAATTATACAGACACCTGCTATGTATTCACATTGAGCCACAGTGTGTCACTATGCACCCCTATGCACCCCTGCTTGTCCCTGCTCACACAAAAGGCAAAAAAAACAGGTAAACACAAAGGTTACAGGACCAGTATTTGAACTCTGTACCATCTTTACTCTAGCCCAAGCATATACATGTGGGGATATAGAACTAGTTACATATCAGTTAGACAAACACCTGCTAAGTATTCCTCATTTTCCGGCAATTGTGCCAAATGCCACAGCACAAAAACACTGTAGGAGTCCCTACACAAAGTGGTCTGCCCTACACTGCTACACTTTTTAGTGATTCAGTGAATCAAAGGTATGCAGACCTCGTTTGCATAGTAACCATGTTGAGAGGCCCTCTTATACACAATTAGTAACTGTGTAGACAGGGGAGCTGCTGGGGAAAGGTATGTATAACACAAAAGGGACAACCATTTTTCCTTACATTTTACTGTATTCCACAACCTACATACTCAATATGCCTACAATACAGTGTCAATGCTGTTTTCATGCCATTTTGTATTTAGAATGCATACATTACTTATGGGTATAGTTGTATGGGGGAGCAAGGCTTCCATGCATTTAATAATTGCTGTTAGCACTATTATTCACCCTTATTTAGAACAAGAATGTCTAAATATATATTATTGTGTATATTTTTACTTTTTAGGATCAGTTCTGTGCTGATATGATCACTTTTATTTAGTTTGGTTTCTGTATACACTCATTTCCGTGGCTGTAATCAAAAAGTTTCCAAATACATAGCCAGGAGCTACAAGGAATGTACATGGTTCCTTTATAGTTTCTTGAATCACTGAGGACAGTTTTACAGGGGTGATTTGCATGCCATGGAAGCTACATAGATTCTAGCAGTGTGTGCATGATTGCTTGTGATTGAGCACCACTACACAGAGTTTACTGAATCAAAAATTTGTTTGCACCTGCGTATGCATCATGACACAATGCACACACAGAACAAAATAACCATTTAGGGTTTATTGAATCCCATGGATTATCTTTTTCATTAAGTCCATTTGGAAACTTGAAAATTCTGAGTCCTTTGGGAACTATATGTAATTTAATACATTCTGACATGAATAACTTATCTAGCTGCAGGTTTTTCATTTTTTGCATTTTTTGCAAAAAGATGAATGTATTCCTTCAAATACCCTGCTGAATACTACAGTGAGTTATTCTGTTCATGCTGCTCCCTCAGTCTTGTATTCTGACTGTTAAAACAAAATGATCAATTCAGCCATTGGTAAAAAATTAAAATCAGTTTGATAAAATGTTTTATTATAATCATGAGTGTTTACAATACCTCAGGGAAAAGAAGAATGTCAGTTGTTGAATGAATTATCATCTTGCTGAAATGCAATAAAGAATAAATAAAATAAAATAACATTTTAATCCCCTCATCTTTCTAAAATATATGTTCCCATGTCCCCTATTGATCCTTTTTACACCGCCAATAAACATCTAGTACATGTAGAAACATTTTATGAAGCCTTTGTGGTATATAAAAATATTTGTGTAAACACTTCTATGCAAAGATTCTAAAGTTCCTAGATCTGGTAGAGTACTTTGGGGCTAATCAAACAGCTTGCCATTTTCCCTCTAAAATCCCTGTCCAACATATTACTCCAGCTGTGTCTCATTTCATTCAATTTCCCTCTTTCATTTTCCACTCATCTGCTATATGTCTTTAATATCAAACTGTCTTTATTTGCCTCTTCTGTTTCAGTTTCACATATTAACTCTTCCCAGTCGACAATGTACAGTCTATGTGCCATCTGTTTTAACAACTCCTTCACTTCCATAGGCAAACCACAGTATGATAGTCTATGTCTTTCTGGTATTTTAAATTATTTCTGAGCTTGATCCCAGTTCATCACACCTTGCCTCATTATCTGGCCAATTTTCAGCACCTTCCATCTTTATGCTGCAGACCTCATAGTTGTCCCATTCACTGTGCATAGTGTTTTCCCTGTTGGTAGTACACAGGTAAAAAGTATATTTCTATTTGATTTTCCTATGTATTCATGTAAGAATCCTAATGCATATGAATAAACCAGCTTTTTCTCTTTTCATTTGGGACCGTGATGCCATATTCCCATGTACATCTTCCCCTCTAACCCAATTTCCTGTACCAACTTCACTTGCTTCCATTTTGGCACATATTATTCTAACTGGAATAGATGTCTCAACCTAATTTGTGTTGTCTTATAACAACCTTCCAGGTCTGGTGCTCCCAAATCTACCTGTTAGGCAGGTAGCAGTAACTTATCTCACCTGACATTTTCTTTTGTACCGTCTCATATGAAAGCTAATAATTCTTTATTTAGTTTCACCCTTATTTTAGGGTCTGGCTTATTTGGACAGGCCTAACAAGTATACAACACTAAAGGCACTTGAAACATCTTCAGTGCATGTATTTAGCTGTCAAGATCCATATGTTTCATGCTCCACTGGCCGATATATTTTACTATTTTTGTTCTGTTTCTTGTCCCATCTCCTTTGCCACCTGGGCTGGGTCTTTTCTCATTCAGACTCCCAAATATCAAATTTTTTCATGCCCCTCTAAGTAAAAGTAATGTTACACTACATAAAACGTTGTGGTATAGTTTATAACAATAATTTTCTTTAAAAAATGCATTTTATTGGATTTTACATCAATGAAATCTTCTGATAACAGATTTATAATACAAAACACACAACAATAAAACTATTTACAAGGTCTATAACAACAGTTTACATTAAAAATTAAATATTAAACAAAAGCATTAATACTTTTCTAGTAAGTCTTTGGGTTTTTGCCAAGATATACGTTTGCGTAATATTTGACATTCTACTATATATAGTTTGTAATTCTTTATTACATACATTTTTTGCTGTGTGGATAAGTTCATTAAAGAGAAGATATGTTTACCTTTTCAATTTATTATGATAACTTTCATAGCAATAGCCAATAATGACCAAAGGAGAGGAACCTGTGTTTTTGGAATAGTACTTGGAAATGGCACATTGAATAAAATTAATGAATTTGTAATATCACAGTTATCTGTCCATAATGCCTTAGCAAAATTTGCAAAATCTACCAAAATTGTGTTACCAGCTTACATTCAATAGTCATACGCATCCAATTTGTGTCTAAAACGCCATCGCATCTCCAACATTTAATATTTTCTTTTTTATATACCAAAGCAATTTTATGTGGTGTTAAAACACTTCTATGCAAATATTTCCATGTGAAAATTTTCCAATAAGGCAATGAGGTAGTATTATTTGTAGATTTCAAATGTAATTTTTTACTGTATTCTGAAATATTTTCATTGGTAATTTTTGTTAAATATTCCCAAATCACCCCTTAAGATTTTAAATATTATTGATAATAAGATTTATTTTAACCTCAACACTATTAATACTAAAATGAAACTGTAACATTCTAGGTAAGGGGTTTGTAGTCACATTTAATACATTTTTTTAATTTATTATCAAAAAATTCTCTCAGTGTTTGTATACTTAATCAGTTATCTTTGTTTGTGTTATATCTTTCTAAAAGATAGTCAGCTGAGTGAACCTTATTTCTATCTATAAATTGATGCCAATATTTTAAATAATTTTCTTTAAGGTTTAACACATTATTTAAACTAAATATGTCCAAGCAATCTGTAGTATATGCTGTAAGAAACATCAGAAATAGCAACTGTTTGACCAAGTAATTGCTATCATTTTCCTAAAGTTAATTAGAATATGATTAGTACATGGAGTAAATGTCAAAACATTTCTAGCATTTAAAGAAAAGTTTCTTACAACCCAAAATATTTTATTAATGCCCAAAGAAACATTTGCACATGGTTCATGTTTCATACTTGATGTTATAATTGTTTCATATAAAGATTTCCAATTGGAGTTATAGAAATCATTTAAGCAATAACTGATTGTATTAATAGCAGCTGATTTTGCATACAATTCAATATTAAGGAATCCAATACTATTTTCTTGCCAACTTTTAATGTGCCAGTCTAAAGCTATTCTAGGTTTTTGAGGGTAACATAAAAATTTAAGTAAAATTGAGTTAGTTGCTTAAAGGTTTTCTTAATTGGTAATAAAATCAATGATTGTATGAGGAATATAATTTTTGGTAAAGTAATAATTTTTATTAATATTAGCCTATCCGCCATAGTAAAAAAAACATTTTATTCCAATCATCAATTAATCTTAATGTGATATGTAAGATTTTATAACTTGAGTTTACAGTATCTTTCCAATTATGTTTTATAATAATTCCTAAGTATTTAAGTTATTTTCCCAATCAAAACCACTATATTTTTAAGAACATGTTTATTTTTTTTTCAGTAAAGTTTCTGTTTTTTATTGATTAAAATTCAAACCAGGGATGTCTTCAAAATACTTTTTTGAGTTAATCATATGTTCAAATGAAGATTCAATATTTCCATTTGTTAACAGTATAGCACCTGCAAACATCTGACTTTTTAAACAATAAGTATATTTTAAAGAAAACCCCTTTACATTTGTGTTAGTTCTAATAAAAGTACCAAAAGGTTAAACTGACAAGGCAAATAAAATAGGGGATAGAGGGCAACCTTGCTTTGTTCCCTTTAATATATTGAAAGAACATGATACAAATGAGACAATTTTAACAAAAGAAAATGGATATAATTTCATTAATAATTCTATAAAATCTGAAGAAAAATTATATTCTTTAAGAATTTTATATAAATATGTCCAATTAACAGAATTAAATGCCTTATCTAAATCTAAACTTATAATCAAAAGTTCTTTTTTACTTTATTTGCAACATCTATCAAGGATAAAAGGCCAATGATATTGTCCTGAACTTTTCTGTTTATAATAAAATCTTATTGAAAATCTTCAGTTAGGTTTGGCATTAGATTATTTAATCTCTTTGCTAGTATGTACATGGATATTTTGTAATCAATATTTAGAAGGGAGATGGGATGATAAAAAGAAATGTCTTTTGATCTTTACTTGTTTCAAACTATTGAGATTAGAGAGAATTTCCAAAATGGAGGATTATTTGGTTTGTTTTTAATCTCCTCAAATGCTTTTAACAATATCTTTTAAAGTATTATCAGGGATTCTTTTATTTTTATTTATTTATTTTACATTTGTTAACCGGGTTAGTCTGACTGAGCTTTTGGCTCATTTTCAGCAGAGACCCGTGGAGAAAAGCTACTCAAGACTAGAAAACAATTTATTAAATTTAAGTAACATAGTAGTAACAGTCAGCTATAGGATCTTACAAGCAGAGACCTGGAGAGAAAAAAAGCTCCTCAGGCAATTCAATTATACAGAGTATTAACATTTGGCAGACAAGTATGTGAGTTGTTACAAACAAGGTTTTAAACAATTAGCAGAATAAAATCTGACTAGTTACAATATTATTTAAGCTGCTTAGAGCAAAATGAGTTAATAGTTAGGCAGATGCTTATTTAAAGTGGGTAGGATCTAGTTGTATAGGAGTTAGGAAACAAGAAAGGAAAGTAAGAATGGCTAGTAGGAGATGTAGGGGAGGTAGAGTATAAGAGACAGACTAGACAGGTAGGTTGTTTTGAGACTGTAAGAATTAAGAGTGGTTGGAGATAGAGGAATGGAAGAGGTAGGAAGAGGTAGGGGAATAGTGTTAGAGATACATTAAGAGTGAGGTGGTGAAATATATTTCTTGGATTAAACCATCTAAGCCTGGGGCCTTCTTATTTTTTTGCTTTTTTGTTTTTTTAATTTTTAATTTGTTCTTTTAATTCATTGAAAGAGATTGATTTATCTAATCTTATAATTTATTTTGTTAATTTATGTTTTATTTTGTTTTTTACAAAATTATCTGTTAGTTCATCACTTTCTAATATTGATTTACTATTATTAATTAATTCATAGTGCTTTCAAAAAGTTTCCAAGATGACTTTTATGTTGGTTAGCATTTTATGATTGTTATTAACTTTATATGAATTTCATTAATATGATTTAAATTATTCATTTTTTGGATATAATGGATAATCTATATAGATTTTTTTGGATTACTAGAATATGATTGCAACTTAAGTTTTTCCAGACTAATTAAGACTTTATGATTTAATATGTCTGTATATTTCTGATTTAAAGCTATCAATGCAGAATCAATGATTTTATTAGTAAGTTTTAAATTTTGTTTTAATTTGTGGATTTTAGTTTGTAAAGTAAGTAGTTTGTTATCCCATTACTTTCTTTTTAATAAATACCAAATTTTAATTCTACAATATACATTTACTTTTAATGCTTTCCCCAGTATAATATCAAAAACTTCCATATTATTATTATTATGCTCTGAATACATGTTTAATTCATTTAAGAACCAATCCTGAAATCCATTAATCCTTATTTATAATATAAGCTGCAATTTTTGGCCAAAAAATCAAATAATTAGATTTTATTTTTAAATTAAAAGTTATTGTGTTAAGATCCAACCAATGGGCAAGAAATTATTAATATCTCATCTATCCTAAAGTATATGTTATTAGGTACAAAAACTTTGTCATTATTTGTTTGGGTCAAAACACACAAAGCGACAAGGTTAAAGGCAAGCAGAAACCTTCTTTTATTGTGGCATATTAAAACAGAACATAGCAAACTGGTTTTGGCCTAAACAATGGCCTTCATCAGTGCAGAGAAAAGAATTTTTGAAGATGGTACGTCCTGGTATTCCTTAATTACTACAAGATTTAAAGGTGTATACACCAACAACCAATCCATTAAAAATACACGTGTGTAAAATGAAAAATAGAAACTCAGAAAAAAAGATAATGAATCATATATAGTCAAAATGCCAAAGCAACAATATAAACATACACATAAAACACATACATAAAGCTATACTTAAGAAGACCAAATGCAAAGTTCATAGCCAGCATGAATAACTATTTAATAATCATTTAACATTAATTTAGCCCAGGTTTGAACAAAGCACCCAACCTGGTGTTCCATAAGGATTCCATCTTATTTAGCTTATCATGCCAGCCTGCTTTAGAAATCCTTGGCATCTGAATCTTATCAATAATAACAAATTGAAATTGTGCTGTTTTATGAGTCAGAGTATGTTTATATAAAGCATTTGTTAATTTTTTCGTTCTAATTGCACTAAGGTGCTCACTGATTCGAAATCTCAGTGGTCTAGAGGTTTAACCTACATAAAATGAAAAGCATGTATAGGTGGCTAAATATACCACCTAGTCTGTACTACAATTGCCAAAAACTCTGATCTGAAATACCCGTGAAGTATTGGCACTGGAGAATTCTTTACTCTTGGCCATATGCCTACATGCACTGCAATGACCACAGGGGAATGAACCAATCAATGGGTCACTGAATAAAGTAGTTTGTATAGATGTTGTTGTTGAATGAAGTTTCTTATAATATGTAAAATGTGAGTTGATCATCCGACCCCTACGATACAAAAAGGCACATTTTTCAGGTAGAATGTCAGACAAGGACTCATGTGCCCACAAGATTCCCCAATGATTATTGACAATTTGGCCCCGTTCCTGTTTGTATTGTAAAAGCTGTGAATGTGGCATGTGTTTGACCTCATTGATAGTTTGATAAATGCGAGGTCTGTTATATCCTCTATGTATAAATCTGTTTGGGTACCAAATCTAAAACAATAATGCACGTAATTTAGGGAATTTGTCTGTTTTAAATCATATATAGCTTTTAAATTCATTGTATTAGTGAAATAATTCAAATGTCTACCAGGTGCTGACAATTTATATATATATATATATATATATATATATATATATATATATATATATATATATATATATTTTTTTTTTTTTTTTATTTATTTAACATTTGTTGACCGGGAAAGTCCAACTAGGTTCCACAGATCCTGTTTTCAGCAGAGGCCCAGGGAGAAATGCTCCAGAAGCATGCCTTTAGTATGTGGGAGGAAACCGGAGTACCCTGAGGAAACCCACGCGAATGGAGGGAGAACATGCAAACTCCACACAGAAGGCACCCCAGCCGAGAATCAAACCAGAGAACCTCTTGCTGTGAGGTGACAGCATTAACTGCTGCACCACTGCGCTGCTCATATATAGTTTTATATATATATAGTACTATATATATATATATATATATATATATAGTACTATATATATATATATATATATATATATATATATATATATATATATGTATATATATATATATATATATATATATATATATATATATATATACTAATACTATATATATATATATAGTTAGTAGTATCCCCCATCTGATAGTATAAAATTAAAATCCCCAGCTAGTATAATTTCTCCTTTTGCATATAATGTTATACTAAGTATTTTTAAATATTTTCATACCAATTTCAGGGATCCAATAAACATTTGAAGTGTATAAAACGTCTTATTAATTTCCAGTAAAACCAATCAGAATAAGTATCTATTACGTTTGGCATAGTGGATGATTTTTTTCCATAGTATAAGACTACCCCTCCTCTTGGAACAATAGTGTGAATCTGTTAGAGTTATGTAATCTATAAATAGCAACTTATCTATGTATTTTCCAAGCAGATGTGTCTCTTGTAGGAAGACTATCTGTGTTTTATTAATCTTAATATATTTAGTTAAACTGCCTCTCTTTATAGGATTATTAAATCCATTAATATTTAATGAAAGACATTTATACAGTAGCATCTTTGGTCAATACAACTTTGAAACAGTTGCAAATGTTTTGCATGATATAAATCATAATTGACTTTATTACATTTTGTTATGGACAGAATCATAACTTTAACTCTTAACAAATTAAATATAATATTATTTATATAGCCTACCATGGAATAATATATTCCTGGTTTTATGGAGTTATCATCAAAATGCCACATTGTCCACCCAATTTCTCTCTATTACTGTAAATATATACTAAAATATGTTACTTCCAGATATTGATTATCTATCAACTACTATTAGTCTAATTATATAGGTCTAGTTTCAATCTTTTTAACAATATCTAAATTAAAACAATATTACACCAACTAAAGAGGTGCTGACAAAAATGAGTAAAAAGAGAGTAAAATTAAAGTGACTATAACTGCACCATTTAATCTATATTTGTATAACTATATGTAGTCCTGCCTTAATATATTTTAATTAAAGGAAGAACTTTTATTTAACAAAGTAACCATATATAACATCATTCACTTTCCATCCTGCAAAAAAAGTGATTTATGTAACATAACTTTGCCTTTAGTATGATAGATTAATATATATGTGTATATATATATATATATGTGTGTGTGTGTGTGTATGTATATATATATATATATATATATATATGTATATATATATATATATATATATATATATAGAGAGAGAGAGAGAGAGATATGACTTAAAGTATATAAACTAAAATCTAGAAAATTACCAATATATATTAAATATTATCTATTCACAATAGTTCTATTTAGCATAATAATAATTAGTGAATGTATTTAGCACCTTTTTAGTAGCAGAATGCGTGGTTTACTTATTTTATTCTTAAAACATTCTGTGCGAAGATTATACAGTTGCTAATTCATTTAACATCAATAAGCTATCATCTTTCTTGACATTGGTAAAGATATCCTTGTATATTTCTACAGTGTATCTAGCACAGTATCTATTTGTTATGATAAAACAGCAAATATATTAAGTTTGATGTACCAAATTATTTATATTTTGCAAGTTTCATAATCGGTAACTTTAATGTAGTAAACATTATGCATGCTGGATCTAGCTTTGTTTGTGTAACTTGAGCACTAATCCAGGCATTCTCTAAAGTATTCAATTGTATTTATTACTGCTTGGTAGTAACTTGATTAAAGTGTAGCTATCATTCTAAGTCTTTTGGATTAAGCACTTGTCTTTCAGACAGTTATTTTTTTTTAAGAAGGTTCGTGTGGTTGTGGGAGAAGGGGAGAAGAGGCTGACTTCTGCTGCTCTCTGAGCTGGAATTTCTTAAAAGTTTAATATTATGCCTGAATGAGAACTTGTTACTTTATCTTAATGACACCTTAGTGTTTGTTAGAGAGAGACTATCCAGGCCTGCTGAATCTAGCTTTTTGTTTTGTTTGTTGTTTTGTTGTTTGTTGTTTCCTTGTTTGGAACTAATTCCACAATATACTGCTTCTCAGTGCTTCTGTGAATCACTAGTGATATCTACATTGCTTACTGTACTTATTTCCTTTGTTTCACTTGAAAGAAAGTTACTTTTTGTTTTTTTGCAGTTACCTGTAACACACATTGCAGTAAAGCAAGGCACCACTTGCTCACTAAACTAAAGCAATTAAAAGCACTAAAATTTAAAAGCTAAAGCCCTCACTCCCCTCACTCCCACTTGCTTTCTTCTATTATTATGTTCTATTAATTTATTCTTCCATGTTGTCAGATGATCCAGTCCTCTGGTCAGCTCCTCCTGTCCTGTCTGGGAATCTTGAGGCAAAACTACAGGCAATATACAGACAACCCTCTCCTCCTCCAAATCCCAACCCCCAACCATCCATGCAAAAGATGCACAAATATCAGAGATGCAAAGGATGTTTCAAAACCACAGCTAAGTACTACTCAACTAAGCACTGCATCACCAGTCTACTCACAACCACAACCACACTACAATAACCACAAACAGCAAAAAACACACCATATAACAGCAAAAAACATAGAGTCACAAAAGTAGCAGAGACCTCCAAAACCAGAGATCAAAGCAGCAGCCAGAAACAAACAAAACACACACCCAACAAAACAAAGCCAGTGTGCCAACACACGCAACATATGCCACTATAAAGCACAGTGTCGACACACAAACACCACACCTTATAACTAAACAACTTTGATGATACGCTCACAGGCTGATCAAGGAGAGGACATCCAGGCTGGACCTGGTCAGCAGGGAGGGTGAGCAGCCACTCAGTGAGCAGCCCACACAAGCCAAGGCATGAAGTAGCACAAACAAGCACCAACTCAGTCATTGTCCATGCTGGTGTGAACTCCCTGCTGGACATGTCCCTGGACACCTTGGAAAGGAGACTGACCTCGCATAGGCATGTACATCAAAAAAGATTCCCTTCTCAGAGCATCAAGCCCATCTCACCAAGAATGATGCCACAATATGAAGACAAGATGATCAATTTCAACAATTGGCTTGGTACTGGAAGATAAACAAATTGAGCCAACTGGTCAGCGCTTGGATGGATCAATTCGTCCCACCATTAGGAAGCTTTTTTGACACTGGCACATGCTGTTCTAGGGGCTTGCTCTTGCTAGGCAAGGCTCAAAAGAGAAATTGGCAAGCCTTTAGGCAAGGCCAAAAAACCCTTTAAGAGTATTAGAAGGCAAAAGCAAAAGAGAAAATCCAGAGTAGCACGACTCAACTCTTCTTAGCATGATCTCAACGACATCTGTGCAGAACTCTTAACCTCATTTCAGAAACACTCTTCTACCAGCAGAACAGCACTGGCACGCATCGACATTGCCCATCGCCCCAGCCTTACCTGTCCCCATTAAACGATTACCTTCGCACTACCATATCAAACGCACAAAAACCTCCAGGTTGGTTGGAGCAACCACCAAAGGAGGGGAGATATCCAAATCAATGGCATACCACACCATGGTTGGTGGCAAAGCAAATCTGCTACAGAGACTATCCATGTGCAACTAACAGTGGGTAAACCTTCCGAGACCACCAATAAAACAGGGGACTCTCCCAACACACTTAGCGGAACCCCACTCCCCAAACTGAGAACACGAAAAAAATACATTCTGCTCCAACAAACACCAAATTGGGCGGCTTCAAGAACCTATAAACTCAAATGCTATGGAACAACATTTACCTCTAACCACAAGAGGGGGAAAAATGGTTCCTCACTAAACTCACCCAAATGCAAACTCTAACCTCCCACCAGACCCACATCCCTCCCTGGAGGGATTCCACTGATCACTACCATATTCATCATTCCACTCAGAAGTGAAAACCATATGGAAAAATTCTCTAAGATCTCAAATCCCCAAATCTGACAACTACCCACACATCCCAGCCCCAAACCTTCTCTGAAAACCTCAGGAAAAAAATGCAGCATGAACTCCTTCCCTCCCCCACCGAGGTGGAAAAGACCCAGACCCTGGATAGTGGAAAATAACCAATCCTATGAAACTTATAATCCTCCATAGGTAGACGCAAAACAGGCAAAACCCCAGCCATATCACACAAAAACAAAAGACCCAGAAATCCAAAAAGACAGCCATAAAATCCCAATAATAATAGAACCAGGAAGCTACTAAATGATAGAGCAGGATACTAGAGAAAAATTCTAAAAAAAGCTAGGGAAGGCAAAACTGGCTTTCATTATAACTAAGTATTAGCAAAAAGGTAATAAATTGTTATACAGAGATTGGGTAATGAAAAACAAAAAGGGATAATGTTGACAATTACGTTTAACAAGGCTATGCTCACAATTAGTGCCAATTCTCCCCACTCCCCACACCACACAAAATACTCCCCCCAACACTGACAAAACACACATTAAGATCAGGCACTCAGTGCAAACCCTCTCCTCTCCCCACCACAAAACCTGGCTCCACCTATCAAAGCAGAGTGCTGCCCCGGCCATCCAAGATGCTCAAGGCTAAACCCCTCTCTGAACTCCAAAGCACAGCAAATGGGAACACCACTGCATGTGGCATCCAAGTCTTTGAAACACAACAAGAGCCCAAAGCTCCAACTACAAACATCTGCAATCCTTCAATCTCAGCCTGTGCCTCAGCTCAAAACTGGGGAAAGACAGCAACAGTGGTCCCTGGTGTAAAGGTAGTGCCTCCTTGAATCAGGGACCTCATCGCCTGAGATATTGGGGACTCCACAGACACCTGTCTGCAAAAGTTATCTCTTGTGATGGAGATATACCTAGACCCCAAAGATATTGGGTTACAAACAGTGGCCAACTTTGGACCTGTTTTGACTCTTAAATCAGCACCCCTGGACCTCTTAACAATTTTGATCGACATCATTGAAGGGCTTGACAATTACAGATATCTAGAGAAGCTAAAGCCGCACCTCCTTGTAACAAGATGGATTGTTATATGGCTAAAGTCATGTCACTTATCAGTAAAATTGCATGTCACTCAAAGACACCATCCATTACACTAGATGTCCCTGGCTCAGTCAGGGGACAGAATAGCGAGGGGTGTTAGGTTCTCCAAGGTAGTGTCCAGCTCTCTCAAGCTGCCTCATATGAGGATCATTGGTCCTAGGCCACATAGAGCTCGAAGGACATGGCCTCAAGCTAAATTTACAATGACTGCAAAAGGGCCTGCCTCAAGCTAAATGCCAACAAATGCCATCCAGTCAAACTTCCATAAAAACACAGATTCATGGCAGAAGACAAAAGCAAAGTGACAAAAAATTACCATCAGGTACTCCAAAGGTGGCTCAAATTAAATGCTAAAACAATTATAGCAGGTTACAAGCATAAAAACAGGGGACAAACAATTGGGAACAGGTTATGTCATTTTATAGCACACTCATAAAGTTTTAGGTATTTTCATCTAGATCCATCCAGTTGTCTAGCCCCTCTTGACTCATCCCTCAGTCATCATGTAATTTACCTTACACATCCAGGCCCTCAAAATTCCAACAAGAACAGATCAGCAACAGGCAAGGGCTCATGCCTTCTCACCCTCAGAAGATCAAAGTACCAGACAGATAGGATCCCTGGAGTTAAAGAGCCTCCAGCTCTACCAGCACTGGAAAGATACGTCCAGAAAGTCCAACACCACCTGGATCAGTGCAAACCAAGCCGAATACCCAGTCCATCTGAAACTCAGAAAACTCAAAGTGGTCGGTGAAGAATTCAGAGGCTGCTGGAACCTCAGCACTGAAATAAATCCCAACCCCATGAGGGACATAAATATCACCAGTCAAGTTAAAACTCATGAATAGCTGAGAGATCTTGGAATGTAAGAGTCTTGATTGACAGGTCTGAGCTCTGTTTGAGAGTTCAAAACATGAGGGGTTTCACTGGATTCTAGAAATAAAATGTACAGTGGAGGCTAGAAAAGAGTTGACTCTTTTAGGGCATAGTCCAATGTTGACACTCTGGATGGCGGTATAAGAAACGTACTACTGGGTTATAAAAAGATGCATGTGAAAGTCATTAACATTCAGAAAACATTATATTTCGTAAACCATATTTGCCATTGTCTGATTGAGTGATTTAATCAAATATACACATAATTAAAACGGAGGATGAAGAATTAAGCCTTAGATTACAAGAAGCAAATCATTAATAGCTCAAAACCTTAATCATTTCAGCCTTCTGATAATCTATGTATGTTTTATAATACATATTATGAATTTCCTTCTAAACTGAGTCTATACAAGATCTCTATAAGTCAGTGTCATATCCAGTGTTAAATATTCACCATTTCCTAATTTATTATGGTTCCATCTTTTGAGTAAAAGTTTTAATTCTGAATAGCACTTGTGGTTACTGTAAAGGAGATGCATGACCCAGTAAGCATAACATTCAAACTTACAGTTTGACAAATAGTAAACAAACAAGCCAATACCTCACACTGATATAGAACATAGAGTGCTACTTTTTTGCCATCCATAAGACTAAAAATAATTCCACTGTGACACCATTAAGACTACTGAGATATTTCCCAGAGTCCACAAAATTAAGAATAATACTTTTGTGGCCACTACGAAGCTAAAATAAATACTTCATTGGTGGCCAACATACTTTTAAACTAAAAGTAACACTTCTGTAATGATCACAAATGTAAGAGTAATACTTCTGTGATGGTCAGGACTCCTACATCTTTTATTCCAAAGTGGGCAAGACAGAAGTTGACCCTTCTACAACCCCATCATAAAATTCTAAGAAAATATGAGAAAGATGCAAGTCAAATATTTTAATCTCCAAAAATTTTAACAGACCCCATGTGTGTTCAGACTACCCTTATTTAGTTGTAAATAGATCTGATCAGATGTCAGTGAAGTTGTGTATGTCTTCCTGCATGTTTCTGCTTAACTCTGGAAATAAAATTACAAATATCTTGTTTTGTGACAAGATCATTAATGTACTGTGACACATTGATTTATTATAGGTTGAGGCAGGATTATTGTCATAGTAACACAGCACTTTAATTAATAAGTCTCTCGGTTAACAGGCAAACTGAATGGACAAATTCTTGTCCATATCTTGAATCTCACTAGTCTTCTGCCTGAAATCATAATTCAGGATAAAAGCATTGCACTTTAAACAGCTTGAGATAGTGAGGCAGACAGATACCTAAATTATCCAAGCTGCACATTTTACATGAATTATTTGCAATAAATGCAAAATTATCAGTCCACTGTACACCCTTGCTACATCTCAGTTATACTGAAATAGCTTTTTCTTCCCTTTTTCCTCCTTTTCTCCCACCTCTTCACTTCCCCTTCCCCTCTCCCCTCCCCTTTTCTCTTCCCTTTCAGTAAGAAAGATACCAACTTTAATTAAAAAAAAAAATATTTGTATGCAGACTCTTCTATTTTTGTTATAACATATGTGTAAGCATTTTGTGGCTATAGTCCCTGTTCTGCACCCCTTTTCATATCTGTTTCTTAAGTAAATACAAGTTCCCCAACAAATCAGCTGTTATATATTGAAGGAAACCAACTATAAATATTGCATACTGCTATTAAAGCCATTTTCTCCATGATCATCTCAACATTCTATTCGTGTTGTCAAGTTCAAAGGTGAGAAGAGGCCTCCTGTTCCTGTAAGCTGCAAGGAAGTGAAGCTGTGATTCTAAACAGCTCTGAACAATGCTTGCAACCTGTTTAAATGTCTAAATCAAGTGGATAAGTATGTCTGAGCAGGAAACTGCTTAGATTTAAACACCAAATTTGAAGGAGTGCGCATAACCATCTCAGTCAAGTAACAGCTTTTCTTCTGGTAGAAAATGATTGCATATGCTTGAGAAGCATTAGGAATGCATGCTGCAGCCACACTATCTATCACAATGAGCAAATCCCTGTCCCTATTAGTTTGAGTCTCATGTATCAACACCAGCACATAAAAAAATAAAATCTAAGTTAGTGAACAATGGAATATGAATAAACTAAATAAAAGAAAGAAGAATAAGCAGCAGAAGTCATTCATATACATGCACACATATATACACCCACACACCATCCACACACCCTCCCAAGTAACATCACCCCACAGCCTCAGCCTATATCTAATAACCACTCATTCCTAAACACTCAATTAAATAAATTATATAATGAAATAAGATATATTTAAATCCTTATATTACCCTCGAGTTATCATAACTACAGTAACGGTATTAAAAATATGATTTTAATATAACATTTATTACTCTATTTGATTGGACAAAATAAAAAAGTAAGAAAAAAGAAAGGAAAGAAAGAAAAAGAAGAAAAAGGATGGAAAAAAGAACAAATACAGTGAGTGAGAGTTACCTTGTTTTGGATTTTCCTTCAAGGAAATTTGGAGAGTTATTCTCTAATATGAGTGTAACATAAATATCTAAATGCAATCACAAAAAGTAAATGAGTTTGTATTACTTTTCTTTGAACTTTTTGCGATTTTTCCTTTGATGGACCAGCTATTTTTGGTTAGTTGTCTCTTTAAACTTGCTGCAGACCAGTCCTTTTCTTTTTTTCTTTCCAACTATTTATTTTTCTGTACAATATTTAGTGTTTTATCCAGGTGTTAAATGTTTTGTCACCTTCTGAAAGAAATATTTTTATATCAGGAAATAAGATTTGAGCTTTGATGTTTGATTTTTGAGAGATTTTATTAAAGGAATGCAGTCTTTCCTCTTGGATAGCACAGATGAAGTGTAGTCATTATCAAAATAAATGTTCTGTCCATTTATTTTTATGGGATGATTTGACCACACTGTTTTTAATAAGAGGTCCTTGTCTTGAGTGGAGAGAAATTTAACTATTATGGATCTTGGTGTAGATGAATTGTTCATTGAAGAAGCATTTCATATGGATCTATCAGCTCTTTCTATCCCAAATGAGAGAGATTCAGGCAAGTTTAAGCTTTTTGGTAATCAATTATTAAAAACTGTACCATATTATTACCTTCCTCTCATTCTGGCACTCCGTATATTCTAATATTGTTCCTCATGAACCTACTTTCTAAATCACTGATTTTATCAAAGAGCAGAGTATTTTGGTTTAGTAAAAATTCAGACTGGCTTTCAGTCTTAGTCAATCTGCCTTCTATGTCAGTTACTTCTTCTTCAATAGATGAGATTTGTTCTGTTTCTTAATTACCTCATTAAGCAGATCTAGTTGTTTTTTACTATCCTGCTTTAAGTTATCTGTTTTACTCTCCAGCTTGTCCATTTTAAATGAAAACTCTTGGATATTTGTAATAATAGATTGTAGTTCTTTCTTCATCATACTTTCCTGAAGAGAAGCTTTGGAGTTACTCATGTCTTTATCAACTTGAAGAGAACTTCTGACACGATTAAACTTAAGGAAAACTTGAAGACTTGTTTTTTTCTTTCTTGGTTTTGACACAAAACTATAACTCACTCTCTAAAAGCAATCATAATCTTAGTTTTTTTTTTACATTAAATCTAAATTTTCCTGTCAGAATAACTGAAAAGAGGCTGAGTAAAATGTTTATGCTGTTAGCTGCTTGGTATCTTAGCCACTCTCTTACTATCACAATCATTTTCTAATCAGCTATGTATTCTTTTAAGATTTGGAATAGTATAATCACATCCCTGTCTACTAAGTACACTACAATATCATCAGAAAATAATACAAGTTTTTCCTTCTTACTGTACCAAAAAAAACCATTTATTATGGTTTATCTGATAACTGCTGAAATGTTGATGTTAACATGGGTCTGGATCAGTAGTGAATTATGTTAACTCAAGACTGGAACTCATAATAAGCCATTGATAAGCCCATTACTAACCACTTTTTTCCATTACCTGTGGACTGAAGCCCTTCTTTCTGGGCCTCTTAGGGGTACCAGTCTTTTAGCTAGAGTGTGATTAATGACATTCCTGGCTCCTAAATATGTTTGCTAAATCCATGTATGGTACTTTCTTCTTCATGTCTAGAGAGCATGTGGTCTGTGATGTCTACCTGTTCCCAACTACATTAGGATTCTCAGACTGACAATGAATTTTGAAGCAGTCATCTGACCAGACACTCCACTGGATTCACGAAGCTCTGTGCAAAAATGAGGCTATTCTTGTATGGAGTGGTTCGTGTCTGTTTAGGATAGCAGAGAGCCTTGCACATGCATAAAGGTGCGCTGCTATCTAAACTAAACAGACATGAACCAGGAACGAGTGCAGAGGGCATGTGTCAACAGTCCCAGCACCTGAAACATGCCCCCTTCACTCTGAAAGTGCCGTACAGCACTTTCTGACATGGATGAGTATCAAACTATATAATATTAGAGCCTGGCTCTAATCTTATATAGTAAACGAGTGTCCGCAGACACTGAAATGTAAATAGCTACATTTCAGTGTCCGCGGACACTGAAAAACAAAAATACCACAAACACCAATAGAAGGCAGCAGCCTTCAAGTGCACACCCCTAAATGTATGCACTCTTGCCCTACATGCATGGAAGCAGTAGGGCAAGAGGAAAGGAATAAAAAAAGTAATAATATTTTTTTCATTAAGTAAATCCGAAGTTTAAGCACTGCAGAGCTTGTTTACATGGCCTGCCGCTGTGCTTAGCCTGGCTGAAATCCTGAAAATGATAGACAAGTGCTACTGTGATAGAAAACGTCATCAAGCTGCTGTAGCATAGTGGTACTGCCATGGTAGAGCATGTAGAACATGTTCGGTTCGAATTCCCCCCTGCCAAATTATTTAATAAACTTTTAAGGAATGTGAATGATAGATGTCAATCATATGGCTCATGTATAGCAGAGTAAATGTAAAAAACAATTTATAACTTTAATGAAAAAAAAATGATTTAAGCAATGCTTTGCTAGTGTAAGCATTGCTTACCTGCATTCAGCTCTGCTTTGCTGGTGTAAGCATTGCTATGTGGATTTGCATGGTGCTAAGTATAGTGCAGCATATTAAAACTGACCAATCACGAAAAAGTGTGGGAAAAGGGCCCTATTTAAATGCACAGATGGGAATACAGCCATAACCATTTGGGATTGCACACAGTAGGACCAAAATGGCTGGCATTGGAGAAGGTATGCACTTCAGAGCACAACGTTGAGATATCCAGGAGTCCAGGGTCATGGTTGGCCTCCTAGTTAAAAACCATGATGGCAGGCTGCTGCAGGGCCAATACCAGGGCTCACAGTACAAAATGGAGGCCTGGAACCAGCTTGCACATGATCTCATCCAGGCTGGTGAGCAGGTACATCATCACCATAATGACCTGAAGTGGAGGAGGGTTGCACTCCTGGATCAGTGGATCCAAAAAGCCCGAGCACAGGATGTACCACCTGTCTGTAAGTATACAGTCTTATGTATCTCTAACCAAGTATGGAAAAAGTTCAACTTGTGACTGTGCAGGTGTGATTAATGTGTGATGTCTGCCCATACAGAAGCTGCGGAGAGGTCCCAGAATGTGCAGGCTCATGCACAGTGACTGACCAGGATGCATCGGCAGTATGGTGAGTACAGAATACCCCCTACTATTAGCAGTAAGAAATCAAAATTATAGAATATATATATATATATATATATATATATATATATATATATATATATATATATATATATATATATATAGAATGGTAGTACTGCCTGTATATATAATTGTGCTGTAAAAGTCAGGAATAAATGCCTGTGTCAGGCTGCCAGTGTTACAATGGAGTATTCCAGAACCTGCCAAGAAAGTGCCATGTCAGGGCTACTGTAACAGTTAGAAATGAAAAGCATTCCTCTGTGCAGATCATGCACGAATATTAATTGAGGAGTTCTGAGTCATACACAGATATTTATGTCAAAACTAATAAAGGTGATCCCAAACACTGGTGTGTGTCATCTCACTTGTACCTCATAAATATAAATGTGTATGTCCTGCAGAATGCATGAAGTGAGGTGAACTGATTTAGCACTGCTTATCTGTATAGTTTAGAATGGGCATGTCAAATAACTGGAAAAAAGCAACAGTACATATTCCCATCAGAATGTGTTTTACTTGTTTGTCTAGCAGCATTGTCCTGTGTTAACCTTTCAATTTCAGCCGTATGTAGCTGTGAATGTACTGAGAAATGTATAAGGCTTACAGGTGCAGACCTAAAACCTACACTGTGTACTCAGGAATCTAAATTGCAGCATGTAGTTGTAAAACAGTCAAATGTGCAATCCAGCTAAAGAGCACTTGTTTCACAAACAGTGACACCAATATCTGTTCTGTATGTATAAATTGTACTGAAAATGGGGAACAAATAATGCAACATGAGATAATAAAAGTACTGTGCACAAAAATATGTACTAGATAGAAATGTCACAAGCAAAACATAACACTTCCTCATTAGCTCAGTCTGATAATGACTAGGCCTGTAGTTCAATTTTGCACACACAACACGGTTTGAATCCAGGGACCGCCACTAACATCTCAGTCTGGTTCTACAGTTTTAAACTGCAATCGGAATAGAAAAAATAATGTACTGCAACACATGCATTTTCCATAAGTGCCACACAGGTAAAGCAATCTGAATAAAAATACTAGTATGATGTGTATAACTATGAAAGATGTACAAATGCTATGTTGATCAGCCCCGGTCCTACAAATATATGCAAGCTAGACATACACACTCTACAATCTGGCCCAGACAACCCCCTCAAGTGTCACGCTGTCACGGATAGCTTC